>NC_044927.1:13387735-13469591 GCF_003576645.1 Ipomoea triloba
ATATATATATATATATATATATATATATATATATATATATATATATATATATATATTGTATATATTATATTTTCAAAGAATTCATTCCAGTTTACTAAACTGGAATAAATTTCCAGTCGAAATTCATTCCAGTTTAACATTTTTGGAGTTTTAATTTCAGTTTTATTTTTTATTTTAATTGTTTGAATTGTTAATATGTTATGTTGGTATTTAATATTTAGATATTAGACTTTGGATTTGGGTTATGCATAGTTATTACAGCGTCCCGCTATGTCGCGGCCCCCGACCGCCTTATCGTCTAGGAAATGTTAAAATTCGGAGGTCGTAAATCGAACCGAATTAAATCTAAACCAAAATCGAACCGCTTCAAACCGAACTGAAACCGAACCGAACTCTAATATTAAACCGAATAGTTTAATTTTTTTAAAACCGAAACCGAAACCCAAACAAAAAAAAACCGAACCGAAGACGGAAACGCCCACCCTAAGAAAAACTACTTCCTGCTTCCGAATCTATATCCACTATCCAGATCATAAAGCGGCTACTAATTTTCCAAGAACAGAACAGAAGAGAATTCTGGTAGACTCTGCATGCTGTCCCGTCCATCATCATCTTCAACAATTTCGGCTTCATCATCAACGTAACTTCTTCGTCGACAGCAGATCGACGATGGCTGGTCTCCTCAATGAACTGAAGCAGCAGCGGATCGGATCCATGCATTCCGTCCTATAAAAAAAATGCAGCAGCCAACTCCTCTGTTGTTCTTCGCGACTATCCTCCGCCGCCGCCCTCTATTTTTTCTCGATCGGCTTCTTCCACCTTTCTACTCTCTATTTTCCTCAATCCCCACCAAACACTAGATTATTCAACTCTCCAGGCAAATCGCTTGGGCCAAAATGCGTGAGATTCTTCACACCCAAGGCGGCCAGTTAGGGGTCAATTTCATCTCCACTTACCCAAAAGATGGATCTATCGGAGAGTACAAATTAAAGCAAAATGAAAATTTGATTGCTATCCACTTTACTCTACTCCTCTGCACACCCGGCCGGGCCCCATTGAGATTGTATACTCTCACTAGCGCCAACCTTTGCACAACCCCAACCACCAGCTCAGTCATTAGACCTCAAGAATTCCAGACCATGCGACGATCGGTGAGCTTTTGTCTCCTTCGCGGCAACATCTCGGTGATATGATGAACCGTCGGCAGCAGCGATGGCGAGATTGAAGAACACGCAAGACTAGTTTTGGCATTTTGGTGGAGTCTCCAGTCTACACTGCACGGGCCCCGAAATAAGATTAGTGGAGCTGCCACTTTTAGTGGGAATCAATTCCCATGGAGAGGAGATCAGAGCCAATGACTCACTGGTCGGGTTACTAGAGGGCTTAGTCTCAATTGATCTTTGTATCATCCGGATCAAGCTGCATTCACGTATCATCTTTTTTGGTTTTGAGGGGAGACCGTGCGGGATATTCTAGCTCGGGATCTCTCCCTTTGATGGTTGCCCTGTGTTTACTTATTTTTACTATCCTTTCTGCCTAACAACCTCACACAACCAATAAGTCCCAACACAATGGAAGCGTATCAATCACCATCATCTTGATAACCGATCGCGAAAAATTTAGAACATGATTAATTTGCATGTCAGAAATCCGGTGTGTGGCAAGGTTACCAAATTCAAAATGGAAAAATAATAAAAAATTTAAAACTAATCACCCCTCTTGTATGGGAGTGTAAGAAATACATGTAGCAATTCCATTAGAAGAATCAAAAATCAACCGAGTGAATCCACCGGAGCATATTCGAGAAGATGAATATTATGAAGTACCGCAAGAGAAACAAAGATCCATAGCTGATTATATGACGTCAGATATTAACATGCATAACTCCATTTACGTACCACCATTATAGAACGTAAACTTTCATGTGCACCCGACCATCCTCACTTTGGTTCAGAACAGCCAGTATTCAGGATTACCTTCAGAGGATCCACATGCTCATATTACTAGATTTATTCGAGCTCGCGGGATATACAGACAAGAGGGAGTAAGTGAAGAAATTATCAGACTGAAGTTATTTCCATTTTCAGTAATTGGAGAAGCAGCACGATGGCTAGAAAGTCAGGATGTCCATCATTTCAGATCATGGCAGCAGTTGCATAAAGGATTTATGAACGAGTTTTTCCTAATCACTAAGGCCATGAGGATTCGGAGACATATCCAAGAATTCAAGCAAGGTAGATTGGAGAGTTTAGGAGAAGCCTGGAGGTGATTTAAGGTTTTGAAAAGACAATGCCCGCACGATCTAATGCATCCATGGGATGTAATCAGCTCATTTTATGGAGGCTTGACTAACGAAAGGAAAATGCTCCTTGACTGATCTTTGAGTGGTGCGTTTGTCTCATTAGCATTGCCAAAAGCGAAAGAGCTAATAGAAAGAATTTCAAAAAATACTTCGTGTTGGTATGACAGAAGAGAAGAACATGGCGGCATGTATGAGGTCAACAGTCATGTAGCAAACGAAGCAAAGATTGAAGCAATGAATCACGAAATCAAAAAGTTACAGGCTATGGTAAAGAAAATGGAAGGGAAGACGAAACCCTATATGGCTTTAGCGTTATATTGCAACATTTGTGGAGGACTGCACGACACCAACATATGTACATCACCGTCTGCAGCTGAACATGTAGAGGCGGTTGATTATCAAAGAGGTCCTAGCTATAATGCCTATGGAGGAAACCAAAGACAGAACAACAATTGGAAACAGGGAGATGGGTGGAACAATAACGATGAAGGATTTCAAACAAGAGTGCATTACAACTACGGAAACAAACCGACCTACAGGCAGAACGAGAAGGGAAGGCTTACTTATGGTCAAAATCAAGGAAATGGAGGCCAAATGACTCATTATAAACCTCAGTACAACTCTCAGTTGGATTACACCCAACAAAGAAGGGATGATATAAGAAAAGTGGACGAGAGACTTACAAGAACCATCATGGAGTTAAAGAATGATCGAGCCAATCTGAAGCAAGAAATTACGCATGAAATTAGACAAGAAATTTCGAGTTTAAGACAAGAATCAAAGGCCACTCTCAAGACAATCGAAAATCAGATATCCCAAATGTTCAAGATGATATCCGAAAGACATTATGGACAACTTCCCAGTAACATAGAAAACAATCCCAAAGAGAGAGTCAATGCAATAGAAGCAGTTGAAGAAAGGCATGACGGATGCGATCCAATAGACATAATCTGTGGAATATGCAACAGTGAGAAAGGAAGAATGAAGGAAAAAGAAAAGACTACCTCTTGTAGTCTGAGCCTTGAAACAAACATTGAAGACGCTTCTTGTAGAATTTCAATGAAGAGAGAAGAAGGCAAGATCACCTCTTGTGATCAAATTAAAGAGAATGTGTCACAACAATGCAAAGTCAAAACTTCAAAAGAAAAAGAAAGGGCAAGGAAAGGTACATTTAACGCTTTCATTCAAAAATTCTTTAATGATAAGCAATGTCATAAATTGTTTGAGGATGATACTTGTGATGACTATGCTTGTTTGAGCAAAGAGATCACGACTTGTATGACTACGGGTTACCCCATAAAGAAGGGTGACCCAGGAGCTTTAGTAGTCCCTTGTTCTATAAAGGACATGGATTTTCCGAATGCTTTGGTTGATCTTGGAGCTTCAATCAATTTGATGCCCTCTAGTCTGTTCGAACGATTAAGCTTACCTAGTTTAAAACCGACAAGGCTTTCACTTCGCCTAGGTGACGGAACCACACAGTAACTGGAAGGTTTAGCGGAAGATGTATTGGTGAAAGTAGGAAAATTTCTAGTGCCAGTCGATTTTATCGTTTGTGAAATGGGAAAGGATGAGCCCTTTGGCTCTTTAATACTCGGTAGACCATTTTTGGCTACATGCCATGCTCGTATAGATGTAAGCTCGGGCGAAATTGCCTTCAGATTTGACAGACAAACTGAGAAGGAAGGAAAAGAATGATTGGAAAAGAAAGATGAAGAATTGAAAGCCATGGTCAAAGCAAGGACCAAGACCAAGCCAAAGTGGAAGAATGAAAAACTAATCTGGAAAAACACTTGGGTGCCAAAATGCTTTCAAACCACTACGAATGAATATGGTTGAGAAGAAAGGAGACACATTGCGTCTAGCCAGAGACGTAAAATGTGGCGCTGCTTGGGAGGCAACCCAAGGTTTAATAATTACTTTATGATTATTTTTACGTTTTGTTTTAATGCTTTATTAGTATTCTACTTGGTATGTGTTTTTGGGAGACTAATTTATAGGTTTAATGACCGAAAAATGCTACGGGAAGGCCAAAACCGGACAAAAGGCGAACGAAAAAAATCGAAAACCAGAGGAAAACCCCGAACTGGACCGTCCACGTGCCATTCACGCGTGAAGGACACGTGGATGGATTCCAGTAGCCATCCACGCGTCCAGTCACGCGTGTAGGCCACGTGATATCTTTGATTCGTAACACGTTTTCACCACTCTCTTTAACCTTTTTGATAACAAAATGCTTGTAGTTGAGTTGGAACCTATGACTTGTTTGTGTGAATTGATGTTCTTTAGATAAAATGGTTGCAATGAGTCATTTGGAAGTTTTTTGGAGCATAAAGGGACGATGTTAGAGGTCGCGGGGAGTGCACTCAAGAACATCCAGAGAAGAATGCAAAAAGGAGGCTGAAATGCCAGCCATACGGCCTCCCATACGGCCGTATGGCTAGCCGTATTGCCCCGATCAGCAAAGAAAGAAAATGGCCTGGCATACGGCCTCTCATACGGCCGTATACCAGGCCGTATACCCCGTACTCTGCATAGTATTTAAGCTATTTTTCTGCATTTTTGTACCCAAGTCCGAACCCTAGAGACTTTAGAACTAATTTCCCTCATTTCCTTAGCAATTATTAGCTTAGTATAGCTTAGATTAACATTTGGGGAACACACTTGGAGATTGTATTGAAGATTTGGAAGGGATTCCAACAACATTTTCTTCCTCATTGATAGTAAAATTCTCATTTTCCTCTTCTCCAACTTGTCTTTACATTTATTGCATGTTTATGTTTTCCTTGTTGAAACTTGCTATATTTACCATTAATATGAGTGAGTAGTCTTATATATGGGTTAGATTAGGTGTTTATTACATCTATTGATGCTTGTTATGTGATTATTGCACAAAAGGGGATGAACACACATTTAGGGTTCTTAAGTTTGAATTGGGTTTATTTCTTTCTTTCAATAGTTAGTGGCCAATGATTATTGTTTGTCCTTGGAAAGTATTTCATTTCAATGGAAGTTGGATGGAAGATTTAACCCAACCTAATCTCAAACCCATTTTCTCTTCTATGGAAATAGGGGTAGATTTGCGACTAAATAGCTTTTGTTCTTCAAGAACTTAGGTTGGTTCACCATGGAAATGGGACAACCTTTGTTCTAATCATTGGGAACTTGGATTTCTTTGTGCTAGCCTTAAGAATCTAGGGCCATTGTTCATCTCCCAATCCTAGTGTTAATGCGTCAATAGAGTAATTCACCTAATTTAACCCATCTTTCCAAATAGTATTTTCACCTAATTTAATCTTGTTTTGCCCTTTTATCCAAAATTCCAAAAATACTTTAGTTAAATCTAAAACAAAAATATGTTTTGCTTGGATCCTTATGGGTTTCAAGACCTTGGTGACTAGAGTCTAGGTGATTACTCCTTACGTGCCATAAAATCAAATCCCCGTGGTTCGACTTTACACCCATTTTCACACTCCCGCTCACACCGTATCACATTTTGGCGTCGTTGCCGTGATTGGCAATTTGGTGGTATTGAGTCTTTGCCTTTATTTTTCTAGCATTAAGGTTAGCAAACCTTTAGGAGATCAAGCTTTTAATTTTGCTTTTGTTTTATTTGCACTAACCCATAACCAAGTTGTTTCCAAGTATTTTGTTTGGTGTTAGTTGATAGGTGTCCCTATTGGTTTATGCACACAAGGTCAAAGGGGAGAGTGAACTTGCTTCCCCTTAACCAAGAACACTTGAGGGACATAAGGAGGGAAAAGAAGTTGTTGCTCGGTTGGCTCAAGGAATTTGAAAACTTTGAAATAGAAATGGAAACCAGAGATACGAGCAACCCGTGACAAATCTCCCCGAATGGAACAAGCACCCAACAAAGCCCAAGACAAGGGGAGCACCACGAAGAAAACCAAGGAGGGCAACCGAATGTTCCTCAAGTACCGGTACCTGCCATTCAAATACTGATACCACAATATCCAAACATGAACCCCTACTTTGGTGGTGGAATGGGGATGCCACAAACACAATTTCCTTACTTTCAAGGTGGCATACCCCATGGGTATGGGCAAGATCAACAACAAGCTCCTCAACAACAAGGGCAAGGGGTTGGGATGCAACATCTCTTAAACCAAATGAATCCCAATTTCTTGCAACAATTTGCTCAAAATTTCCCACAAGGAGTTCCCCCGGTGTTTCAACAAGGTGTACAACCACCAATGGCAGCCCACTTAGCCCCGGAATTTGAGGAAGAGGATTGTATTGTGTACCCGGGAGTGGATGCCAACAACTTCGAGCTAAAGACATCCCTTATTCAAATGGTTCAAGCCAATCAATTTGGGGGTGCAAGAGTTGAGGAAAGGCCCATGTTGTACATTTTGATAGGATTTGCAACACAATCAAGATGAATGGAATTCCTACTGATGCTATCAAGTTGAGATTGTTTCCCTTCTCATTAAGGGATCAAGCATTAAGTTGGCTAACTCTTTCTCGGCCAACCACTTTTTGACATGGGAGCAACTATACAAGGCCTTTATGCAAGAATATTGCCCTCCTTCCAAGGCCGCAAAATTGAAAAAACTCATCCAAAATTTCCAACAGTTCGGAAACGAAGATCTTCATGAGGCATGGAAAAGGTTCAAGGATTTAAGGAGACAATGCCCCAAGAACTTGCTTACTCTGGGAGACTTCATATCATCTTTCTATGAGGGACTATTGGATAGTTCCAAAATCATCCTCGACACATCATCTTATGGAGGAATCTTCATGGATATGGGGTCGGATTATGGGGAACAATTGATAAAGAGAATCACTTCCAATACAGAATCTTGGTATAATGAAAGAAGTGAACCTCCCAAGAAAGAAAAATCGGCCGGAATGTTTGAGGTTGATGACAAGATGGCAGTGCAAGCACAGTTAGATTCTATACAACACATGTTGAAACAAATGATGCAAGGGCCAAAACAGAGTGTGCAAGCAGTGACTCAACCGCCACCTCAAGCTCCTTACACCCCCGCTCCCTACTCTTATCCATCTTCTCCTTGTCATTCACCCGGACCGTAGAGTATGGCTATGGTAGCTTGTTATGCTATATGTGGAGGGAACCATGCTTCCCAATCTTGTTATTTGTTGGATGGTAATGGCCAAGGCTCATCACAAAGTGTGGAACAAATTAATATGATTGCGTATTCTAGACCCCAAGGCCAAGGTCAAGGCTACCAAAGTTTCGGGCAACAAGGAAGAAATCAATATGGAAATCAATGGAATAATCAAGGAAGAAATCCACCTCCGGGTTTTCAAGGGAACCAAGGCAATAGAGGAGGAAATCAAGGAAACCAATGGAGAGGAAACCAAAATCAAAATCAATGGAACCAACAAGGGACCTCTCAACCCCCTCAAGACCCGGATATGAAATCTTTTATGACCATGATGATGAACCAAATGGGCAAGCTACAAGCCGAGATGGAGAATCTTAGAACTCAATGCGGTAGAAACAAATAAGAACCTTCTCAAGCACCGTCTTCTAGTGGTAAACTTCCGGCCACCACCGAGAATCCAAGACACCAAGTTAATGTTGTCACCACTAGGAGTGGATTAGCATTGAAAGACCCACCTTACCCCACCGATGATCGAACTCAAGAAAGAGAGGTGGAGGAGGGTGTGAATGAGCAAGAAAAAGGTGACAAGGAAGAGGAGATAGTGGTTGAAAGTGATAATGAAGAGGAGCCTTTGATTCAAAAAGACAAGTCAAAAGGAAAGGCTCCCGTACTAGAACAAAGTGCCCGAAGCAAGAAGAAAATGAGTAAGGATAAGGAGATTGATGACTCGGTGATACCGTACAACTTGTTACCATTTCCACAAAGGTTGTGGAAATCAAAAGAGTCCGAAAGGGAGAGCAAATTCCACAAGATGCTTGATAAGTTGGAAATCTCTATGCCGTTTGTTGAAGCTGTGGCTCAAATACCCTCATACAAGATATTTTTGAAAAACATTTTGAGTAACAAGAAGAAACCTGAAAAGAGTGCAGTTGTAGATTTGAGTGAGGGAGTTTTGACATGTGCAGTGCTTCAACAGAAATTGCCTCCCATGTTAAAAGATCCCGGTAGTTTCGCCATTCCTTGTATTACCGGTGGATTTGTGGTAGGAGGTGCTTTGTGTGACCTAGGGGCAAGTGTCAGTTTGATGCTCTATTCTATGTGCAAGAGGCTAAACCTTGGTGAGCCCAAGCCTACCACTATGACTCTTCAGATGGCCGACCGTTTAGTGAAGCGCCTGGTGGGCGTCCTTGAGGATATCCCCGTAATGATTAATCAATACTTTATACCGGGGGACTTTGTTGTTCTTGATGTGGAGGAGGATGCCAAGGTTCCCATCATCCTTGGTAGGCCTTTTATAGCTACCGCCGGAGCGATTATTGATGTGAAGAGGCGCAAGTTGGTGATGGAGGTGGCCGAAAACAAGATCGGGTTTGATATCTTTAAGATAGCCAAGCATCAACCATCTTATGTTGATGAGTGCAAAATGGTGAAGGCTATGGAGGAAAGCGTTGAAGAGACCCAAAAGAACAACCAAGGAGACATGATTGATATCCGTCGGTTCGGGCCGAAGAAGCAATGTCACTCGATCATTATCAAACTGATTGCAATTTTTTTCTGTCCGCGAAGATCCCACCAGAGCGCCTTCTACTTCTAATAGGCCATGAACTAGATCAGAATCATTCTCAACGAGTCCATAGGAAGTGATCCCATTTTTTTTCTTCGGGTCCGGGTAAAGACCAAAGATCTTGAGCTAATTTCAAGCCCCATGAGAAAAATAAAGCTTTGAAAAATGGAGGGAATTTCTTTGGTCCTAATGGTTTCTACAAGAGATGGAGGAAGGAGTTTGCCAAGTTCAAAAAGCCACCGGACTATTTGGTCTCCAACCAAACATGATGAAAATAAGGTCGAGTCGAGCTAGTGACATTAAACTTAGCGCTTCATGGGGCACCCCATGTTATCTTACCTTCTTGCATTTTAATTTTCTTGCATTTTCATTTCATGCCTTTACTTACTTTCATTCTGTTTTAAGAGTTAGAACTTGTCCCTAAGTGTTTTGGCACATATCTCTTGCATTTCATAAAGTTTAAGGTGTTGCATTGCATCGGGGTATTAAGTTGATTGCTTTTGGGTGATTTGAATTGCAAAATTTGAGTGAAGATTGATCTTAAATGCATTGAAGAGTGTTGAGGATATTGGAAATTTGCATAAACTTGATTGGTTGATGAGCTATAATGTTTAGAAGTTGTTTGGGGATGCATTGGTGTTGAAAACATGGCATTTGGTACAAAAATCACAATTTTGGAGTTTGAAGGAGGCCCCAAACGGCCCCCTATACGGCCGTGTGCATGGCCGTATGAAATATAGTGCATTCTAGTGAGTTTTAAGCTTTTCGAAGACCTTGCATACAGCCACCCATACGGCCGTATCAAAAAGGGGACTTTCCAGTGAGTTATTCGGTTTCTAGGTGCCTGGCATACGACCGTATGCCAGGCCGTATCAATTTCACCCGTTCCAGTACGTTCTTCGCGAAAGATGGGCCTGGTATATAGCCTCTCATACGGCCGTATACCAAGCCGTTTGCCCACTGTATAAAAGAAAAAATTTCCCCATTTCAGCCAAACCCTAGTCTTCCCCACTCCCAAATCTCCCAAATCTCTCTCTCTACAACCCTCCCCACCCAAAACCCACGGCCATCTCTGCACATTTTCTCCATTAAAGCTTTAAGGCTCAAGCTTCTTCTTCAATTTCTCTCTTTTCCCACTCATGGCTTCAAGGTTTGAATTCAAAATCTTTCACATTCCCTCTCAAATTTCTGAAATTTTTGCTCTCATGAACATATAACTTTAATTTATGGTATTATTTGATAGATTCTAGTTTCTTAGCATGTTTCTAGTTGTTAATTTTCTCTATTCATGTACATATACTTCAATTTTGCTCTTATGGTGTTCACATTTGCTTTTGGAGTTCTACCTAGCACACCCACTTCCCCCAACTTGTTCTTATGCATATACTTTGAATTTTGAAGCGGGTGTTGCAATTTCTAAGCTTAGGAAACATTGTAAATGTTGTTTTTCTTAATTTTGTTGCCTTATTTCTCTTGTGAACATCTGAAAATTCAAAAAAAAAACCGAAAAAAAAAGTTCATTACATTATTGATTTCAGTCTAGGCATAGAAATAGTAGAGAGGTGTGATTAGAATTAGTCTTGAAGCCATGTTCTTGATAGATTCTTGTATATAGTTGAATAGTTGAAACCATGTCCTAACCCATACACCCACACTTGTATATTTCATTTGAGCCCTGTTTGCAGACCACAGCGCAAGAAATCTGCAGCGAAAAAACCCGCTGACACCATTCCACCCGTCCAAGGGCCAGCAGAAATGATATTCCCTAACACTGACCATCAAGAGCGCTATGCGTGGTTTCGAAAACAGAAGATCTACACGAACTATGTCCTCAATACGGATGTGGCGGAACATTATGGAGTCAAATAGGAAATTTTGTCAATGACAGAGTTGCCAGAATGGAAGGCTTTACTAGTGGATTTTCAAGAGAGGACTCACACGGCCTTACTACTTGAGGTCATGGCGACCCTACAGGTTCAAAGTTTTGATTTGCCCTCCACTCGCAACATATCATTCATAGCGGGGGGCTTAGCATTCCATTTGAGTGCAGACTAGATCAGTCAATATATGGAGATGGATGCTATTCAAAACTTGGATGAGGATGCAATGGACGAAAAGGTTGTGACCATCGAACAGCGCTGCAAACAGCGTCTTTGGGATGACTTGACAGATGAAGACACTGTATTCAAAACTTCCACAAGCCGGTCCTCAAGTTTCACCAACATGGCCCACAAGTTTATGCACCACGTTCTGACTCGTTCTGTTTGTGGCCGCCATGACTCCATTGGCGTTCTGGTCAGGCGCCGCCACGTACACATGGGAATGGTCATTGCAAACTTGTTCCAAAACCAAGAAAAACCCAAGGTGAGGGGCTTATTCTTGGGTCCTTACCTTACCAGAATTTTGCGCAATACACAAAGGGTGCGCCTCACCCAACCCAGTCGCCAAGGCGTGCAAGAGATAACAGTGGAACTCATGGCTGCCATCTATCAACAACTGCCACAAGCAAAAAGAGCGCGTGTTGAACAAGGGAATCGTGGGCGAGCTGAGCCAGCTGAAGGAGGGAATGAAGATGAGCCCGTTGGGGGCGCCCCTGCTGATGAGCCGATGAGGCTCAATTTTGAACAACAAGTGTTAGCCCAACTGGGCGCCATGCAACTCCAGATGGGGCAGATTTACCAGCAGGTTGGGCTGGTACAGACCGAGCAGCAGCAGATCAATACCGGGGTGCAAACCCTGAACACGAGGGTTGATCATCTTGAGGGGGCAGTGACCCACAGTGTAGTACCCCGTAATTTCGTTCAAGCCTTGAGACCGGTAATTATTTCCACCGGGTAATTTATTTGATTTAATTGGGCTTAATCTTTCAAGTTGATATATATATAATTCTTGAATCCGGAATTAATTATTTATTCTAAGGCCCAATTCTTGATTTAATTCTTGTAAGGGATTTATTTAAATTGGATCCTTATAATTCTTATAAGGGCATTTTTATAATGGCCCTATATATATATATATCCTTGAAGGATTAATTCCTTACTAGTTAGTAGTATAATAAATAATGTGTGACCCATTTTATAAGGGCCCATTATTTCATGTCTTACCCTAGTTGATACATACATGATATATGTAATGATCTTTCCCTACTAATATAAAAGCCTTGTACTTACAACCCTATTCCTCTTTTCATTTCCTGCAAATATAATTCATCCTACTCCTTTCACTTCTAAAGAACCCTAAGTAAATCCTACACTTTCATCTTCAAGATTCAAGACCAAGATTGCTCTTTTAGGATTGATAAGGCTTGGGTAAGTGTCTATCTTTAGGAATATGTCTTGTATCATCTCATTATCATGATCTTTTTATAAGTTCTTATGGTGTTCTTTAGGGATCTTTCTTTGGGAAAAGATGATCAAGTGGGTGGGAGTGACTTGTGAAGAGGAAAGAGTTTGCTTGGTTTGGAGTGTCCTACAAGAGGTAACCATTATGTCCACTAAAACCTATTTTACACTCTTGATCTATGAATATTATTTGGTGTATTGGAATCCTGTGGAAATCTTTATTGCTTAGCTTATTCTTTGTTGGTCTATGAGTATTTTGATGGATTTGTGAACTTGTGTTCTTGATCCTTTGCATCTTGATGTTTATGAACATTTGTTGGTATGGATTCCATGTTTATTTGGCTTCTGGGAGATGTAATCTAGGCAATCTGATCCTATTTTTGCATTCTGGAATGAATATTGCGTATTCTGATCTGAGTCTGTGAGCTGAGCAGTGGGTTTACCCTTGCGGAGTACCCCAGCGGTATAATGTGTCCCGCTGGAGTCTTCCGCAAGAGTATAACGGTGAAGGGTGGCGGGGGTGAGCCTTCTGCCGGAGGGGTCCGCCTCCTTCTTGCGGAGGAGTGCGGCGGAGCTGGGGGTTCCGTCGGGGAGTTCCGCTAGCTCAATCGGAACTCTGTTCGAGTTAGTTATTTTGTGATCTGTTGTCTGGTTGTTTCATCTTTGATTCTGGATCTTGTTGGGATATTTTGTTGAGCATTTTACCATGATTCTGGAGTATTTATTCATATCTCTTGGTCCATTTTGTGAGTCTATTGGTTGGTTGAATCCTTAATTATATTCTCTGGGAGTTGGTTGTGTTCATACCTGAGATGAACACTGTGAGTGGATTATTCTTGGGGGATGAGTCTGAGTTTGGATATGGAGTGGTGGATCCTTGAGTATCTTTTGGGTTACTAAGGGTGAACTACCTTTGGGCACCATTTGCCTTTATGTATTTGGGCACCATTTGCCTCTGTGTATTTGGGCACCATTTGCCTCTGTGTATTTGGGCACTATTTGCCTCTGTGTATTTGGGCACTATTTGCCTCTGTGTATTTGGGCATTCATTTGCCTCTGTGTATTGGGCACTATTTGCCTCTGTGATTGGGCATTCATTTGCCTCTGTGATTGGGTTTTTGCCCCTGTGAACTACTTCGGGTTTGATGATTGGTGTGAGAGATTGTACTTTGGTTGGAAGTTAAGGTTTTGTGCTTATCCTTGGATTGAGGTCTGTTTGGTTGCTTATTTGATTCTTGGGTTTTATCGTATCTCGTTGGTTATTGGTTATTCTTTGATATATTGCGGTTTGGTTGTTTCTTATGAGTATTCGGTTGAGTTTGGGATTCGGTTGGATATTGGTATTACTTGGAAAGTCTTGGTTTATCCTTTATTCAGCGTGTTGTTGTTGAGTATCCGATTTTAAATATTGAACAGTTCGTTGGTGTGTATATTCTATATGGGTGCGTAAACCTATTTACAAACTTACTATATATGTATGTCCTTGCGGGTGTGAGTGGTGGTTACTTAACAGTCTTTTGCTAATGGTTTCTTACATGTTTTCCAGGTATGGATAAGCTTAAGCGAGAGCGCGTTAGAGCTTACCGATATGAGGCTGCTTAGGCTTAGCTTATGATGTTTAGACTTTATGTTTTGGGCCTGTGTGCCGATGTTGAGACTTTATATACTCTTGTTTAGATTTTGGATGTTTTGACAATGTTTGAGGATTTATATTTATGAAGTTCAGTTTTGGTTAGCCTGTGCATGTAGGCCGTGTTTTCTTACCTAGATGTGGCATGATACCCCTTAGGTTATAAATCGCTTCCGCTATGCAATGTTTGATAGTTGAGATAGGCAGCTTTTGTGTTAAAGTTTAGCTATCTCGGCTTGTGAAAGGTTGGGGTGTCACACCCGCATTGAGGACTATCAAGCTTGGCACCGCAGCCAGTTTCCACCACCAAGGCCCCCCTACTGCCCCTATGACCCTTCTGCTGGACCCATTCATTGATGATTGCGAGGGTGTTGTTGCCCCTCCTATGGACAAGAATTCTAAACTCTATCTTTTTACATTTTTGCACTTTTATTTTGTTTTGCTTAACACTTTGCACTTTTAGTTTCTTTAGTTTACTTGCACTTGAACTTTTTCTTTTAATTCCAGTTATCTTAGTGGTTCCCCCAGTGTGCTTATTTTTGGTCCATCGAGGGCGATGGTTGATTCTAGTGTGGGGGGGGGGACCATTCTGTGGGTTGAATCTTGGGTTGTATATATATATATATATATATATATATATATATATATATATATATATATATTTGTTTAATTTTGCTTGGATGATTCTTTGTGCATAATTCTTGGGTAATTGCTTTCCTTGCATGAACTTGTGAACACTTCCTTATTGTTGGTTGGTGGTTGTATGGTGGTACTTGTGCACCCTACTTTTGATGGATGATTTGAAGCTAAGCTTATGATTGATTAAGTCCCTTGCCAATAACTTTGTTTGCCTGTAAATAAATGAATAATTTTGATCCTGTGTGTTGTGCTTAGCTAGTGAAGACTTATGTGAGATTCCGATAATGGTTGTTTTGCTAGAACTTGCCCTATTACTCCCCAATGTGAAATCCTAGGAAATTGCATGATTTGAAATGATATAAGCCATTTTGTTTAACCCTTAGCCTTAAAACCTACCATGTGAATACGTGTTTATCCCTAGTTGTCCCCTTTTGAGCCTTTTGTTCATTTAATAAAGTGCTTAGCACTTGCTCCACTCCTATATTTGTTTTTCCTTGTTCACCCTTGTTAATTCACCTTTTAGCCCTTAGCCAAAAATATTAAAAAAAAAAAGTATTTCCCTTCCACCCTTTGAGAGAGTATAACACTTATTCCTTAGTCTAGGAGAGATTATTCTTTTAGAGCTCATTCCCATTAGCATCACTCTAGATATTTTTGTTTTAATGTGAGGGCCTTTTGTGAATATTTTGAAGATTTTGTTTATGTTGGAAAGTTATGTATTGAAAATGTAGAAAAAGAAAAAAAAAAGTAGTAGAAAAAGAATCCTTGAAAAAAGTTGAAAAAGGAGAATCATTTCTTGAAAAGAGAAAAAGAAAAAGAGAAGGAATAGTTGAATAAAAGTTAAAGTTCTCCATCTTTTTTGAAAAAGTCATACCTTTACCCCAAATCTAGAGTGTTGCCCTTTTTCCAATTATAGTTTGCTCCTTGTTCATATTAGTCAAATCTCTTTTAGATTAGTATATGTTTAGGTGTGAAACTCTCTCATTTTTGTTTATCTCCATACCCTTTCTTTGTTTAACCATTTACCCTTAGCCCCGTTATAAGCCGAATAAAGACCTATTTGATCATTTCATGCATACCAAAGATCGATCTAGTGGGAGTAAGAAAGGCAAGCCTATGGGATCTCACCTTTAGTCATGTTTTGCATAATTTCAACTTAGCATTTGTGCACACAGGGTCCTCACATAATCTAAAAATTTGGCACTTGGTTATTGGCTTGGGAAGGAAACTTGTTTGTGAGGCCTAAATGATTCTTGAAAATTGGACGGGTTGTCATGAGTGGGTTTGTGGTTTGTTTGGTGGTGCAAGAAGGAAGTGAAATAAATGTTCATTGCTTGGTAGTGGTTATCCTAGTCTTTGCTTGAGGACAAGAAAAAGTTCTAGTGTGGGGGAGTTGATATCTTTGATTCGTAACACGTTTTCACCCCTCTCTTTAACCTTTTTGATAACAAAATGCTTGTAGTTGAGTTGGAACATATGACTTGTTTGTGTGAATTGATGTTCTTTAGACAAAATGGTTGCAATGAGTCATTTGGAAGTCTTTTGGAGCATAAAGGGACGATGTTAGAGGTCGGGGGAGTGCACTCAAGAAGATCCGGAGAAGAAGGCAAAAAGGAGGCTGAAATGCCAGCCATACGGCCTCCCATATGGCCGTATGGCTGGCCGTATTGCCTCGATCAGCAAAGAAAGAAAACGGCCTGGCATACGGCCTCTCATATGACCGTATACCAGGCCGTATACCCCGTACTCTACACAGTATTTAAGCTATTTTTCTGCATTTTTGTACCCAAGTTTGAACCCTAGAGAGTTTAGAACTATTTTCCCTCATTTCCTTAGCAATTATTAGCTTAGTATAGATTAGATTAACATTTGGGGAACACACTTGGAGATTGTATTGAAGATTTGGAAGGGACTCCAACAACATTTTCTTCCTCATTGATAGTAAAATTCTCATTTTCCTCTTCTCTAACTTGTCTTTACATTTATTGCATCTTTATGTTTTCCTTGTTAGAACTTGCTATGTTTACCATTAATATGAGTGAGTAGTCTTATATATGGGTTAGATTAGGTGTTTATTACTTCTATTGATGCTTGTTATGTGATTATTGCATAAAAGGGGATGAACACCCATTTAGGGTTCTTAAGTTTGAATTGGGTTTATTTCTTTATTCCAATAGTTAGTGGCCAATGATTATTGTTTGTCCTTGGAAAGTCTTTCATTTCAATGGAAGTTGGATGGAAGATTTAATCCAACCCAATCTCAAACCCATTTTCTCTTCTATGGAAATAGGGGTAGATTTGGGGCTAAATAGCTTTTGTTCTTCAAGAACTTAGGTTGGTTCACCATGGAAATGGGACAACCTTTGTTCTAATCCTTGGGAACTTGGATTTCTTTGTGCTAGCCTTAAGAATCTAGGGTCATTGTTCATCCCCCAATCCTAGTGTTAATGCGTCAATAGAGTAATTCACCTAATTTAACCCATTTTTCCAAATAGTATTTTCACCTAATTTAATCTTGTTTTTCCCTTTTATCCAAAATTCCAAAAATACTTTAGTTAAATCCAAAACCAAAATATGTTTTGCTTGGATCCTTATGGGTTTCAAGACCTTGGTGACTAGAGTCTAGGTGATTACTCCTTACATACGTGCCATAAAAGTCAATCCCTGTGGTTCGACTTTACACCCATTTTCACACTCCCGCTCACTCCAAAGCAATGTTTGAGCAAAGGTTGATTATTTTTCACCATTCTTTTACAAAACAAAGGTTAAACCATCACTCCAAGGTAAAAACATTCTCTTGAATCTATTTCAATGGTTATTTATGTAGTTTGAAGAGTATATTGATATGATTATATCCTACATTACTTTGCAATATTTAGTATGATTTGAATGGTTATAATGATTGGTGAAGCATCATAGAACTTGATTTCATTGATTTCTTCCATTATTTGTGATTGAATTGATAGATTGAATTCAAATTTTGAGCTTTAGTATGAACACAATGGATATACAAATGGGTTTGCTTGATTCCTTTTTAATAATATGAAATTGATGTTCGAATTGATGTGCAAACTTGTTTTAGAACATTTATATACCATCAATTTGATGTTACACATGCTACATTGTTAAATTGCATTTTCATCTTTCAACCCTAATTCTTGAATTTGGGGAAGAAGATAAGTTGACTTTTTGAAATTGTTGACTTCTATGTTGACATTATTGACTCTTGAATTGAATTATCCTATCTTGAAATTAAGCATGTGTGTGATATTGGAATTATATTGTGAACATTTTTATGATGAGATTTGATCCAATTAGAGGGGAAACTATGGCAAAATTTTCGAAAATTTCCATCCCCTATTTTTTTTCGAAGTTCCCTATTCTTGACAAGAAATTTGCGTACAAATCATTGGTGTGATATTGGAAGATACTTGCAACCAACCAATTATTTTATTTTGTGGGTTATTGTTAATTATCAAAATTTTGTAGGATGGGTAGAACAAAAGAACTTGCTAAAAAGAGTAGACATGACGACGCTGGATCTAATCGGCAAAGAACGAGGGTACAACCTTCAAGACGTCAACCGCAGGAAGACATTCCACAACGTGCTATTCCAGAAGAATTGGGTACGAGACCCTTGAGAAATTTGTCATCAACAGAACGTGCATTAGTGGATGTCTACCGAGGGAAACGATTAAGCGAAGGAAGATTCTTTGAACCAAACATGCTGCGAAAATTCGGATGTGAAGAAGACGTTTATCGATTGCTACAACATCCCCAGTTGGGAAGACTCTTTGAATGGAGGGGTCCGACGTATTCCCCCATCACTTACGAGTTTATAGCCACGCTTGAGATTAGGCGTGAGGTCAACGATGCCAGACAATCGATAAAGTTTTCCCTCTTTGGCCAGCGATATCATTTATCCGTTAATGACCTTGCAGTAGCTTTGGGATTTCATGACCAGACCGAGGTATCCATGCGTTATTTCAAAGATTTTAAATCTGATTTTGATACTGACAGGGATGCTGCAATTTATTGGGGACATATCACGAATGTCAAACTTATCACGCATGCAACTTGAAGGCTAAGCACATCTCAACCAACTATCTGAAGGTTATTAGATTAGCATTGGCCGTGAACTTCTCAGGAAGAAAAACAAACCAGAACAAGGCCTATCGGTAGGATCTGTTTTATATGTGGAGCATGGAGAACAGAGTGAATGTCAACATGGGCACTCAACTAAAGAAATGGCTTCAATCCCAAACGAGGCAAAAGGTACAAGCTGCATTTGTAGGGCCTTTGGTGACTAGACTACGCTAGGGATTGGGCCTCGGCAATCATTTGGAGCGAGAGAGGAATGAGGGTTCCATGGTAGTTTTCACGGTTTGGGAATTCAAGGCCATGTACATCAAATGGGGAGGTGATAATGCACCAGATGAGGGAGTTGCAGGTAGCACTGATGAGGAAGATGATGAGCCAAATGTACAGGAGCAATGTGAGCTTAGTGCACAGCACGAGGGTCTGACTATGATGGATTGGAAGTCTACTCAGGCTTTCCATAGACCGCTCCATGAAGAGCAGATGACTTATATGCGTGCCCACAGCTTACAGCAGGAAGAGCAGTACACATCACTGTATTCACGCCAAGATCGACAGGTTGAGGAGATTCTCCGCACCCGGAGAGCAGTAGAGGAAAGTGCACGGATGATTCAGGAGCTACAGGCTCAATTTGATAGACAATTTCATCCTCCATCCTTTAGTGATCAATGATGATTGATTCATTACCCCGACAGTTTGAGAAATGAAGAAGGAAGTCCATGTGACATTGTTACTGAGTTGAATGATGATGTCATATGAAAACACTAGGTTCCCTATGCGTGGGGTTCCGCCTTTTATTTCTTTAAATCTTTTATGCTTTTTATTGCTTTTGCATTACTTGCTTTACTTTCATGCATTTTCATAATTCGCAGACTATTTGAATAATTTTACTATTTCGCGTTTATTTTCTTTAAGTAGTTATTTCTATGCATTTTATGCATTTATCTAGATTGCATTTATTTTGCTTTATTATATTTGTGATATCCTATCAAGTCTATAATAAATGAATAGCTCTCTTAATTGCTATTATATTTCTTGTTATTAACTTTTGAGCATAGAGCTTTGATAACGGAGGCCGACCGATGTTGGAAGCTAAAGTGTGGAAAGAGGGATGCATACTTCGTTTAACCTCTTATCCCTTTTCTATTTTATGCCTCGTTTTCAAATTTAAAGTGGGGAAATTGTTTATATAGCTCTGAATGTGTTTTATGAGCTTATCATGTTATTTTATCATTAAGGATCAATATAGTATACCCTATATCCCAGAGCAAATTCCAAAGTGTGGAAAGGGAATTTTTTTTCAATAATGATTATTTAAACCCATTTTCCTTTACCCTGTGGGTCCAAGGTAACATCGAGGACGATGTTCAATTTAAAGTGTGGAAATGACGGGTGTGTTTGCAAAATTGAAGAATGAGTTATTGTTTGTGCTATCTAGGGAGAATTTTGACTAGATGCCAAAAAAATTTTATTCTTCAAATATCTTTGTGGAAGTTACTTTTCGCACCAATGAGAGTGTTTAGAGCCAAATAAGTTTATATTCTTGCCTGTTTGCATGATGTTCACCTCTTATTTAGGTAGTACCTTAGTCAAGGATCTCTCGAAGTGGGAGTGTACACTTTTTAATTTGAGAAAGATAAATCAAGCGAGGCTCAGAATTGAACTAATTTTAGTAGGGCATGGGGCAAAAGGCGAGCCTATTAGTGAGTTTAGAGTGAAAAATCCCTTAATCCCAAGAAAAAGGCATGGGGGGTTGCATGGAGAAACAGTATAAAAGGCAAAAAGGCCAATCCTAGAGATAAAAGTTGAGGAAAGCCACTTCGCTGGGTTGTGTTTAACCATAGTCTTCGGAAAGCAAAAGTTATACCTGGAGTCGGTTGTCCACATAAAATGTTCACAGGAAATGAGAAAATAGAGAGGAGGTGAGCCACTTCGCTAGGACTCGGGCACCCATTGCACTGTCTTCGAAAAAGCATGGAGTTCCATGTGAAGTCGGGTCGCTCGATGGCGTTATCCTAGGAAGTGAGAAGAAAGAGGGACTGCCCCAAACCATTGGCGGTGAGTGGTCCATGTCCCTACCCTCACTTATCTTATCGTTGGGCTTTGGCGTTAGGACGGAAGGGTTGATTAACGAGTGTACATCGTTTCCACTAGTGGGATCGGCTAGATGCCCTAATTAAATGAGAGGTGAATTCAAAATTGGGATTGCATGCTTGCGCGTGGTGTGAGAAGTGTGTTCCCCTTGTTTTAATTGTTTATCTACGAAGGATTTTTAATTCCTTGAAATATTCCTTGAGTTGCATGGCATCTGACCAACATTCTTTGTTAGTTCTAATGTAGAACCGATGTCTATTGTATTAATTTTTTTAATTAACAACGTCGATTCTTAGGTAGAATTGACGTTGTTTTATTTAAATTTTTTTAAAAAATACAATTGAAGTCAATTTTAAGGTATAATCGACATCTATCATATCATATTACTTTTTTTTTAATTAATGAAATCGATTATTCTTTTACTATTATTTTAAAAATAAAATAGACATATGTTATAAGGTAGAATCAATGTCATTATATTAATTTTTTTTTAAATTGCAGATGTCGATATTAAGGAAAATCGACATCTATATCGTTGTATAGACATATGTTCATCCTTAGAACCGATGTCTAATCTATTTATTTAAAATAAATTAATATATACGTCAGTTTCTGTATAATCGACGTATATATCATAGTATAAACGCCAGTTGGTAATTCGACGTCTATAATTCAATATACTAGGTCGGTACTTTTTACGTCACTTTAATAACTGACGTAAATTAGGAAAAATAACCTTCGTAAATCAAGAAAAGTAACATACATAAAAGCCTATAATTGTAGTAGTGTGCCTATGCCACTGCACCAAATACGTTATTTAGCGGTGGTTTAAAAGTCCAAACTCAAAAGTATTCTGCTAAAGTTGCCATCTAAAATGTCATTATATTTTCACCTCATGTTTCAATCTCTACTCACTAATATTATAAGATATCTAACTTTTGTTGTGCACATAATACTTATAATAAAAAGACTCGAGACAAAAAGAAGTTAAGCATAAATGAAAAAAGATATTTATCATGAAACTCCTTAGTTGTTAGATTCTGCAGAGAGCTACATGCCTGAACTTCAAGTTATTTGATCATGCCTTACAAAGAAGCACTTCCACCTATTTACCCAACAAAACCAGCAGGAGGCCCAAAACGTTCAGTCAAAGGCTAACTCAATTACAAAATAAATCATAGATGAGGAATGGAATTTGAAAGCATATGCTTACGATATTAAATAATTCTAGAATACATATATTTATTCGCTTAAGATTGTGATTTACCATCAAATATAATTTTATACACATGCTTTCAATTTATTTAACTTAACAAGGTAACTAATCCACAATAGTGAGTACTTTGATGTTAAACTACACAAAATTGCAATAATTGGAATGAAATTGATGAGCTATGCACTTGCAGGCAACCACCAATTTAAAAAATGAAAGTAAGTATAGAATTATAGAATTCTCAATTACTAAATAATAATCTCAAATTTTCATTGCTCATGAACCCTAGCTAATGGTAAAGAAACAAATAGTCTACCATTACTATAACTTTTTTTATTAGATATATTACTATGATTTTGACATTCTCAAGAACTTGAATTCTTCTATACACGACCAACTTGGATTATAGCAAATGACAAGGAGTCAAAATGACAAGAAGATACTATATATATAATTGTATTTCCTAATACTGAAAAATGATAACCAATTGTATGGAAGATAAATGAAAGCACATACAAGGGAGAGAAAAGAAGACCTTAATGAAATCCTACTTGGGGGAAGTGTTACGAGTGAAGAATTGAGGACTTGAGTTATTGAGCTTTGAAGCTTTAGATTAAAAACCAGCTGTAACCATTGATTGTTTTTTCTCGCTCATTGTCACCATCCATAAATTTTTATCCATTAATTTCCGTTCTTCTTGCTAGGTTTTGAAGCCTTCATCTCTCCCTCCATCCCTTCTTCTTCCTTTGAATGAATGACTCAATGGCTATTGCTTCTATATATCTAAAAAATCAATAGAGATTTGGACGAGAGAGGCTGGCGGAAGAGAATTAGGTTGAGAAGAGCGAGTTAGGATAATAAACTAGAAAAGGGATTTTGATAGGCGGCTAATAGCGGAAGAATAAGGGTACGGTGTCCGATAGCCACTAAAATAAATTCAAAAAATCACGGTAAACTATCAATATTTGCCGCTAACATTTCACAAGTAATGTTTCATTGCAAAAATAGTAGCGGTTCTTGAAGCAACCACTAAATAAATATTTAGTAGCGGTTACTGCCGCTAAATGTTTGTTGTTGAATATCCAATTTTTTGTAGTGTGCCATCAAAACCAAATTATTTTCCCTTCTTTCTCCCCTTGTCATTCGTTACTGAGAAAGAAAATATCAATCACACAAGAAATTTTTTTAAGATGATAGGGATAATAAAGCTATGAGAAATCTTAAGGGTTTATGTGATGAAGAAGGAAAACAGAGAAATATTTATTCATATAGGAATAATCTAGAAACTTGAATTACCGTGAACGAACTTGAATGTAAAGGTTTGAGTTACAAAATGAAAACCAACTTACTTGTTGTAAAAACAAAGAAACAGTATTTTATATAGACAAACTGAATTATAATAGAATCATCTAGAAAACCCCTCTAACAAACTTTTATATAATCTCAACCACCACTAACAAACTAAGTTGCATACAGAACATACTTAGACTTTATAGTACTGGAGTACTACTTCTAATATTGAATTGAGACAATTTACAAACCAACAAACCAAAACATTGTTGTTGTTTATACCCTGCATAAAATATTGTAAACATAATTAATATAAGCAATCAAATTACCAAATGATAACCAAAAAAAAAAAAAAAAACAATTCATATACTTATTGTGTATAGTTTAGAACATTTTTTTTTATCAGAAAGGAGGAGATGTATAGTTTAGAACATTGAAATTAAATAAGATGTGTTAGCTTTTAAATGAGAACAATGTATATTCTATAGTACTGTACTCTTTAAATAAAGTAGTGTTATTCTTGTTTTTGTTGTTATTATTATTTTGCAAAGTGAGCCTAAAATAGATCAGTCGGCGTATACAATTCAAATATTTTCAAGCTCATTTTTTAGATTTGATTTGCACCCCTCCTCTGCGCGTGAGAGAAAGTCTCTATGCTATACAATTCAACATGTCTCTAAAAGGCCCTTTTATATATAGTAGTGAAAACCCACTTCCCAACCAATGTGGAATAAGTGCTTTTACAAAGCCTTTCCACCTTCATTAATTTCCAATTCAAATGGTCTAATTTGAAAATCAATTTCTCATTCATCCATTATTTGTTTTGAGTGTACAATATATCAATTTCTTCATCTTATTACGAACAACATTAATCTACTTTGACCCGACTCAAATCGGAAGTGGACCCCACATATATTTGTACCGCAAAATATCCATTTTAATGCATTTTATGCTAAACATTCTAACAATCCCCACATGAATGAAAATTGATTTTCAAGACGTGGAAAAATGACAAGAATGTGCTCTTCGATCGGTCCCTGCATGCCATAGGTAGGTATTACCCTTTGAACCTTGTCTTGTGAAGATATGTTTACTCTACTGGATGTTCGGTAGAACGCGATATCTTTGAACCGACTGTCATTTGTGCAGACGATGACATATCACACACAGGAACCTTCCAACCTTTGTTCTGTTCTCATGGGTGTGCCCGTTTTGGTCATGGGTCACCGTTCTTGGTTCTGCGTGAGTTTCTAAAGAATTGAACACAATCAATTCTCCTTTGAAGTGACCACACGTCTCTCTCACGTAGGTGATTCTTTCCTAAGTATCCCGAATACTCACACATGTCAACCGAAACTCGAATCATTAAAGCATCAACGTGCTAGCCTCGTGTGGGAGTCACTGTTCTAACGAGAAATGGTAGGGAATCCGGGACCCCTACAATTCATTCCATAATTTAGTTGTCCATTGAACCTAGGTGTCAGCTAGGTTGGGTGTCCACTACAGAACTTTTATTCCATGGGCTTTAAACCAATTCCGGGTGCCAACTTCTCAACAACGTCTTTGCTCAACCCTTTGGTTAATGGATCCTCTATATTATTCTTTGACCTTACGTATTCAACAGAGATAATACCCGTTGTAAGAAGCTGTCTAATGGTATTATGTCTAAGACGTATATATCTAAACTTACCATTATACATATTATTCTGCACCCTTCCAATTGTATCTTGACTATCGCAATAACACATATTCGAGGTACAGGTTTATCCCAACAAGGAATATCCTCAACAAAATGACGTAGACATTTCGCCTCTTCGCAACATTTGTCTAAGGCTATTAGCTTAGATTCCATCATAGATTTGGCTATCACGGTTTGTTTCTAGGATTTCTAAGAAACGACTGCACCGGCTAACGTGAACACGTAGCCACTCGTGGACTTAGAGTCCTTAATATCCTATATCTAATTAGCGCCACTATATCCTTCAAGTACAGCAGGATATGTCATATAGTGCAGTCCCCAGTCACGGGTATACCTCAAGGATCTCAGGACTCACTATTGCCTTCCAGTGCGTATATCTACTTGGTTTACTAACCGCAAAGGCAATATATGACATCTTACAACTCATTAGATATATCAAACTTCCAATAATCCTAGCGTATTCTACTTGAGAAATGCATTCTCCGACATTTTTGGACAGATGGACGTTAGTATCTAACGGTGTCCTAGCCACTTGATAACCATCCTTGTTAAACTTTACAAAGACTTTATTGATATAATGAGATTGGCTTAACACGAGACTATCCGTTCTTCTCATTATTTTAATCCCGATGATTAAATATGCTAAATGAATATCCTTCATGTCAAATCTCGAATTTAACATGTCCTTAATAGATTTGATCATTTAATCGTTACTACCCACGATGAGTATATCATCAAAATATAAACAAAAAATGACATAATTGTTTCTTTAACATAGACATACTTGTCACTTTCGTTTATCTTAAACCTATTGGTTAGCATTGCATAATCAAACTTCTCGTGACACTACTTAGGTACTTGTTTTACAATCATTATAGCTGTGTGGACCATGGTCCACATAGCTGTGTGGATCATACTATTAAATAATGCACATTCAATATAAAAATAATGTACATTCAGTATAAAAATAATGTACATTATATTCAGGGGATATACATTATTTGTGTACTGAATGTACATTATTTTTATAGTATAAAAATAATGTACATTCAGTATAAAAATAATGTACATTTAGTACATTAAAAATGTACATTTTATTATGGTCCACATAGCTGTGTGGACCATAGTCCACACAGTAATTTCCCTTATTTTAAACCATATAACGATTTAACCAATTTATAGACTTTCTTCTATTGGCCCAAAACCACAAAACGCTCAAGTTGTTCCATATAGATTTCTTAATATACCTCGCTATTCAAGAAAGTTGTTTTTACATCCATTTGATGAACATCCAAATTCCGCAGTGCGGCTATGGCAAGTATCATCCTTATCGAATTCATTCCCGTCACGGGAGAATACGAATAGAAGTAATCAAATTGGTCTATTTTGAGAATCAATTTCTCATTCACCAATTATCCATTTTGAGTGTACAATATATAAATTTCTTCGTCTTACAACAAAGAATCCGAATCCACTTTGACCCGAACTAAATCGGAAGTAGACCGCCCATATATTTGTACCACAAAATAGTCACTTTCTGTGCAATTTTATACTAAAAATTTCAACATTTAATTATTATTTAAAAAAAAAGAAAAAAGAGCATTCAGAAAATTAAAGGTGAGGCATACTGTTGAAACTCAATGTTGATAGAATCAGCGAGAGCATCCGCAATAAGTCCGAAGGCCTCGTCGGACAAAACAATGGTGGTGCCGGACGAAGAAGGCGTGGACATGACGCCCGGAGCGTAGTCAACGATCTTGATCTGTATAGTTTGGTTCTTTACGCAAGCTCCGGGCGTTATGGAACTTATACACCCCACCAAGTATTGCCTTCCGCAGGAAGCTCCATTGTCCCATATCCCATCTCCCGCCGCCGCGAACAAATTGCTCGACGGAAACTGAGTCGGATCGCTCCCGAAACACGTCGTTGCTGCATATATAAATATAAATATCAAATTTCGATCTCATCATCCCTGATTCAACTCAGTTTGAGTTTTTGACTGATTATTTCTTCTAAAATTTCAATGTTTAATCATTTCTCGTGTTCATTCATGCATTAATTATATTCAAACTGATTTTTATGCTCTAAAATCTAAATATTTAGACTACTTATATTTAAGTTTGCGTGCGTGGTTACAACGATGACCACGACCACAGCAACCACAATAATAATAGGGGATCGGAATTGAAGAATAACTTACGCGAGTAGGGAGGGCTATAGTGAGCTGCAGTTCCCACATCTGCCTCACAAGCAGGAAAATAAATAGAGTGGAAGAAAAAAATGACAAATATACAGAGGGATCTGCTACTTGTATTCATTTTCTTTTCAGTAAGCTAAGGGAGCGAAATTTAATGTTCTGAAGCTTTGTTCCCTTGGCAATAAGAACGTGGTATATGCTATATATTATAGCGGATTTTGGAGTGGTCTCAATTTTTACTTTTGTCTTTTCAAAAGGTTGAATCTTGAACTCAATGAGCCTCACAAAACATTTAAGATGATGTAAATTACACTAATTCAATGATTCAGTTGGTCACACAATTTTTTGCAAAAACTATAAATTTATACAATCCGGTTGTAATGTTTTTGCATCAAATCATAAAATTAATATATGTATAAATTAATTTGAATTTCACAACTGCAAGATAATTGTCACACAAATTCATAAACTAGCTTATAATAATAATAATAATAATAATAATAATAATAATAATAAAAATGTAATTGAATAAAAAAATTAGTTTATCAAACTTTTCATAAGTGGAGCCGTGTATTATTTAAATGGACAAAGGATGTCACCTTCGAAAATGCCAAGGACCATGTGGTCCAGTGGCATCAAACCCTTCCCTTTATACGGGGGTGGTGTGTTCGAGCCTCGGTGAAAGCAATACTGATTCTTGTGCTTCAAGAGGTTAAGAAAGTAGTTATGAACAGATACTGCATTCTAATAGAGTTAGTAGTATTAAAAAAAAATGTCACCTTCGAAAATTCTTGTAAGGCCACATGGTAGACCATAGTGGAGGACTAAAACGCGCTTAAACCAATCATACTTGGAGTCAATTGGGAAAGCCAACAAAAAGCGAAGTCATATACATCGGCTTGACACAGTCAACTCATTAATAAAACAGTTAATTGAGAATGACATAGGAAATTAGGAATGGATGGAAAATAATTTATGGACTTTTTCAGAGAGAAAATTTATGGTAGGGTTGACTCCGGTTTGATTTCGATTTTGAATCAGCAATCTTCAGATCCAAAAAATGACGAACAAATAGAAACTAAAACCTTCTAAGAGGGTTTCGGTTCTGGTTTAAACTGCCCGTTCGAATTATGTTTTTCTTTAGGTAAATTTTGTTTTTTTTTTTTTTAAAATAATCTAAATACAACAATTATTTTCTAATAATTATTTCATTCTATTTTTAAATGGTTATATCAAATATTTAAACTTTAAAGTTAAATTAAAAAATAAAAATAATTATTATAGTTAAATTTTAAATTGTTATTTAAAGTTTAAACTTTAATCAAGTAATAATTAAACTTTAATCAAATAATTGTTATTTAAACTTTAATCAAATAATTGTTATTTAAACTTTAATCAAATAATAGTTAAACTTTTTCCTCAAAAAAAAAATTAATAGTTAAACTTTATTTATTTATTTATGTTATGGAACTGGAACTAGCGGTTCCAATTCCTAATATTATGGAACCGAAATTTAAACCGGAACCTTTTGAGTTTCGATTTAATTCAAAGCTAACGGTCCAGACCGAACCATAATCATCCCTAATTTATGGCATATATCGTAATTTTATTTTTTATTTTATTTTTCTAATTAGGGATATCTAAGGAAGTCTTAGGCTTTTTGTGGGACTTTTTAAATTCTTGTGACACATGCAATCTTCTATGACACATAAACACTTAACATAATACACATACACATAAACACAATATTTTAAAATAAGTACATACATGACATGTGTATTATATGTTATGATGAATTTATGTGTCTTCATCTATCTAATTCTGTACATTATGAATTTCAATTCCATAATGTATATGTGTATTATGTTAAGTGTTTATGTGTCCTCCGCTATATAATTCTATGCATTATGAATATAAATTTTGTACCTTATAAAGTCAAATTCTGTATATTGGACCAGGATCCACAGTGCACTGTGGATCTCGATCCACGATATAACGATTGGATGAAAGTAGGCTAGGCCGAGCCGATCCTGAGCCTGCTATATAAATTATAAGTTTGAGTCTGAGCTTGTATGTAGGCTTTTGTTAGGCTCAAGCCTAGGCCTACAATTAGTCTGGCCTGGCCTGAAACCCTTTTAAAAGTCAATTTAATATGTAGGACATTAAAAAGGTTTCAAAGTAAGCGTTAATAGACTTTGGGTCTATTTAAGGCCTAAATGTTAGACTTTTTAAGGCCTATATATGTGTAAAAAAAATAAAAATATACATAGTTAAAAATATACTCCGTATTAGTTATATATAGGTCTAAGATCAAGTGCGCATGTTTCTTCTGGTGCGAAAATGCGATGAACATTGACCAATGACTCTCTTAATAAATTCTATACGAAATGTGCACTTGAAAACTCAAAACCATGCACTTGTTGAAGGTAAAAAAAATGTGCACTTGAAGGCAAAAAATTAGCACTCGAAGGCAAATAGATGTGCAATTGATGCAATTTATGTTACCAAAAAGGGAGGTTATTCAACTTAAATATTATTAAACCAATTACCCATACAAAACATTTGTAAATCTCACAAATTTCATTAGAAATTTAGTTATATGTTATTGAAAAGAATGCACAAGATATAACAAATACTATCCAAAATTGTGCACTTGAAGGCAAAGAAACATTCACATGAAGGCATAAAAATGTACACTTGGCAAAAAATCTGCACTGAAGGAAAAAAGGGTTAAGTTGAATGCTAAGTTTTTTTTATTATTATTAACTTTTACACAACAGTAAGACACACATACACTTGTAGGCATTAAATTGAGCACTTGAAGGCATACAGAAGATCACTAGAAGGCAAGGGAGAGAAAAATGACACTAAAAGGAAAAATTTGATGAAAATTAATTGTGAACTCTTAGAAAGGAAACATACACTTGAAGGCTAAAAACATACACTAGAAGGAAAACAAGGGTTCAATGGAATGCTAAGTATTTTTTTTAACACAATAGTAAGACAAACATGCACTAGAAGGAAAACAAGGGTTCAATGGAATGCTAAGTATTTTTTTTAACACAATAGTAAGACACACATGAACTTTTAGTCATGGAACTGAGCACTTGAAAGTATAAAGAAGATCACTATCTAGAAGGCAAGGGAAAAAAGATACTAAAAGGGAAAATTAGAAGAAAATTACGTGTGCACTCTTAGAAAGCAAAAGATGCATTTGAAGGCTACAAAACGTGCACTTGAAGACCAAATGTTTACACTCAAAGGAGAAACTAAGTACTGAAACAAAACAGATGCACTCGAAGAAGAAAAAATATGCACTTTAAGAAGGAAAATTGTGCACTCGAAGAAGAAAAATATGCACTCGAATACAAAAGATAATATAACATACTTACTCAAAATTATCAATATGCCACCGCGCGTTTTTAATCAATATTGAATATGGACTGTTGATTTGGATTACATCTACAATTAGTATTTGTGCGCAGTTTTCACCTTATGAAGCTTATATATATATATATATATATATATATATATATATATATATATATATATATATATATATATATATATATATATTTCTTTTTTTTTTTAATTCTGGTGAGAACAATTCTTTAGGTGTGGATGTGAGGACAAATCTAAACCATTGATCTGCAAGATCTGATGGATGAGAAATTAAGTAAAATATGAGCGGGGTCATTTTCATAAATACTATAAACTTTTAAAATGAGCAGGGTCATTTTCATAAATATTACAAAATTTTGTTTATTTCAACCGTTAGATCTACTAGATCAATGGTTTGAATTTGTCCTTATGTTCTCACCTGGGACATGGTTCTCACCTGATTAAGGACCTATATAATTATTTAATATTAAATATATAGCTAAATAGGCTAAGTTTGTAGGCTTGAATGCTAGGCCTTATACATATACAACCATTATTGCGTGTACCATGGTCCAAAACGACACAATGTACATTATTTTAAAGCATAAATTAATTATTCTAACTCATAAAATACATTTTTATAACTCATAAAATACATAATTCTAAAGCATAAAGTACATTATTCTAACTCATAAAATGCATTATCTTACCTAGATGGTTCATTATTCTAACACATAAAGTACATTATTCTAACTCATAAAATACATTATTCTAACACATAAAGTACATTATTCTAAAACAGGGCCGGTCCAAACATTTTATAACCCCGGGGCAAAATTGAAAAAATGGCCCCTATATAAAACAACTAAAATTTAAATTTAATAATACCAATTTATGATAATCAAATAACATGAAATAAGATTACAAAAGTTTCAAAAATTTTTTAAATACAAAAATAATCATGACAATTTTTTAAATATAATTTTTTGAATAGAGGATTGATCGAAATTGCGAAAAAAATTATTGAAAAAGACAAATAGCAGTCGATTCCCGGCTTCCTGCAGTCCCGCGTAGGTTAGGGTTCTATCTATTCTTAATTTCTTGTTTTCTATTATAATTATAACACTATATATATATATATATAAACAACCGCCATTAATGCAGATCCTATATATATATATACTAGTTTTACACGCGCATTGCGCGTATAAGTTAATGCCCAATGTTTATATTTAAATAAATATTTGAAAGTATATCAATGCAAGATTATATAGGAGAAGTTTATACATGGGTAATTGAATGTCGAATTTTTTTATTTAAATATCTAACTCAAAGTATATGAATCCAAGATAATATAGAAAATTCATTATAATTATTACTAAAATAAATGTTTGCAATCTTGTAAAATCGATAGTCTAAATATTTGGTCTAAAAATGATAGTCTAAATAAATACTACTTTTCATTTGAATTTTTCTAAGTGTTCTTAATTATCTTTTGAGTAACATTGTCATTGTCTTCATCTTTACTACTACATTTGTTCTATTCCTTTTTGTTGGTAGTGTGTTATTTGCAATTCGGTTATTGTTGGTAGCATAGATGACAACGTCATGCAATGTGATTATGATATAGGAGCTATGGACTTTCCTTTAGGTGTTCTGTTTGGGGTTCATTTGGTTCAACCATTATTGTTGAATGAGTTATTGTGGATAAAGAAATTCCTAGTTTAATAAAAAAGATTAAATAGATTAATAAAAATTTCAAAATTTAAAATATTATATATTCCAAAGATATTAAAAAGAAGTTTCTCGCTTCAATTTGCTGGGTAATTGGTTATTTAAGTACTTTCATTGTCAACAAATTCCCCAAGTAGTTAATATGATTGGTTTCAAACTATTCTTTTTTATTTTTTTCATGGTATTAAAGAAATACATATGTATCATTTTTTGGTGTAACTAGTAATTTATTTAATTCAATAAGAGTAAAATAGAGCGATTACGCTTCAATTTGTTGGGTTATTTGAGTACTCTCTTTGTCAACCAATCCCCAAGCAAGTAGTTAATATAATTAGCTTCAAATTATTTTAAAATTTTTTTTCATAGTATTAATAAAATACTTGGTAAATAAATATATAACATTATTTTGTACTATAACTTTGATATTTAATTACAAGATATTGTAAAAATAAGATAATAGACAATGTAATGAATATCAATTGATAAATTTGAATGTAAAGAATCTTTGCATGAGAGAAAATAAAGACAATATAACTAATGAAATTATTTCTCTTATTTAATTTAATTTTTTGATAATGAATAATTTTTTCAAATAAAGGTATTGTAGACACATAATTCTAAATTAAAAAAATACATATGTATCATTTTTTGTTGTAGCTACTAATTTATTTAATTTAATAAGAGTAAAATAGAGTGAGAAACTTAATTATGTCAAATTTGATTGAGATGGGGTTCGAACCTAAGATCTTTCTTATAGAAATTAATGGGTAAGTTAAAAGTTAACGGAATATTAACGGAGAAGAGAATATTTAACAGAAAACTTAACGGATAATCATAAAAGTAAGGTTAAATTAGGTAATCTCTATTAATAATATTAATCTGAATTATCTTAACCATCTATTTGATTAAATAATTAATCTGAACCATCCATTTGATTAAATAATTTGACCGCCATTTTTTTTACCCATTTTAGGCCTAACTCTCTTTGGCTCTTATTAGTATAGTAGATATATATATATATATATATATATATATATATATATAAACAACCGCCATTAATGCATATCCTCAAATTCTAGTGCTCCTCTTCCACCGAGACAGAAATTACCATAAATCTCTCACATTCATCCTCCACAAAGAGAAGATCAAAAGATAGTAAAAATGTAGAGAGTGTTGTAAACCCATTAGCTCAAACATGATGCGTGGAGAAAAGTAAAGACAAAGTAAGGGAGACAAAACAAGATTCATCTTTTATTCATCATCTCTCTGCCATTTTACAAAAGGGAGGTACATATATATAATAACTTACAACATTAATACTAATACTAAATATGACTGTTGCAACGGTTACAGCATAATGGGCACAATAAGTATAATTTATAAAACTCCCCCTTGGACATTATTTGTTCACGATCTTGCTTCCTCAAAAACTTGCTAGGAAAATCCTGTGGGAAAAATCTAGACAAAACCCAGACAATAAAAGAGTCTAGGGTACATGAATGATATACTCAAATACTTTCATGTCTCGTTAAAAACTCCACTAGGAAAATCACATGAGAAAAACCTAGTTGAAGAAAAGAGTACATGGTATTTATAAATTCATATATAGTCCTGGTTGTTTCATTAAAACTCTTATACTAAGAAAACCCAGTAGGAAAAACTCAGTTAAGGAAAAGGGTACAACCATAACTTTTTGCGTTTAATCTTCGGGATTTGCAAGAGTTGTTGGTCTTCTGGACCAATAAGTTATCTGTATGTTGTTGCTCCCCCTGAAGACAACATATTTCCTAATTGCCTCGTTAAAAACCTTAACTTAAGAAAACCCGATAGGAAAAACTTAGTTGAGGGAAAAAGAGTACAATCATAAGCCTTTTGGGGCATAATCTTAAGGATTTCGAGGTTCGTCTATTAAAATATTTATTTCCAACTTTCTCCCCGTTTATTATATCATACTCATGCCTCGTTAAAAATCACACTAGAAAAACCCAATGGGAAAAATCTAGTGAGAAAAAGAGTACATGGTATATATGTATTCATATGTTGCTAAAGTACAACTTGTTAGTCGCATAACACTCAATCTTCAGGATTGTTTTAAGTAAATGTAGTCTGCATCTCCCCCTGAAGACAATAATCTTCAAAATCTACATTGCTTAAAGTAGAATACTTGTTTCAAAAGGATCGTAGGGGAGATGATATGACAATCTTCAGGATTGTCACTATAAGTTAACATTTTATACAATGATTCTCATGATTCTTCTGGGGCTTATGTGGGTTGAATATAGCCAATATTCATTAACCATACCTACTTAAAAACACACTTTTATTGACCTCCAATAAGTCAGTGGAGGTAGAACACACATAACTAACTTGGAATGGGAATCAAAAGGAGTCATTACCAAGTGATCTATGAGAAAAAAAAACACACATTGGTTTATCGCATAAACTTTACTAGAGGATATTTGGAGCACTAGAAGTTATAAGTGATTTCATTGTAAGGACAATGTCCGTCCTAATATGATCACAGAACTTCTGGTTCTTCCATAGTGGTCCAATAATAATGAAGTAATGGACTTCAAGTCCTAAGATGTCCTCAGTATCATTTTTGAGTCTAAACGGTTCTTTATCTTCTTCAAGACATATAACCGTTAGTGTGATAAGTCAATCATACTTATCCATATGAAATGCGTTAAAGACATCTTTCTAAAAATAGACTGATTGATGTATATAATTCCTTTCAAGGAAATACTCGATCTGCATGTCGAGATAATACTTGGTTATCCAAGTCCTTTTTATTTCTAAAAATTCGTCTTTTGAGCTAGTACAATTAAGCTCTTTTACGATGTTTATAACACCATCATAGGTTGAGATAATGCTTAGTAGCCCCTCAATAGGTACTAATGGTATATTTTGATTTTTACATTTTCCTGCTTCATGAGGAAATTACTCAGTTAATTGCTTTACGATTTAAGTAAAGCCTTTATACTTCAACAACAAACATGTTGTAATATTTATTTTGAGAATTATAGATCCATCAAGGAGTTCTCAAATAAACATATCGTATTTAGTAATTCTATGCTCATTTACAACTCAATAAAGAACACTTATGGTACATATTATCCCTTCGAAATGAGGGTAATAACTCTATTCGTAATCCTTTAAAGAAGTCATAATGACACATAATTCCTTCTTCAAAAGGACAATTACTCAGTTAATTATGACCTGTGCTAAGGTCATATAAATACCATATCGTCCAATGACCTTATTGTCATATGGTCATGACGTTTATTAGTTGCATATCTAAGTTTATTCTGCCAATTATCTTGTATAGCAGAACTTAATGTTATTGTACATAGGAGATTTGATTAAAATTAATCAAGGGTCTGCGTGAACCCATGTGCTACAAACACTCGCTATTATATCACCTCATCAATTTCTCTTTCGCACAAACACCCATTTGTAACCAGCAGGGTTAATGTTCAATGGTGTACGTTTTATCAAGAGAATCTATTTTAGCAAGTTGAGCTATGCCTTAATTGCTCCTTTAAATATTAAATAATGAGGATGCTTCTGGCACCTCTCCTGGATCCAGTTTATTTAAATGAGCAATTATATAGGCGTGTGTTGTCGACAACTATATAATTTGTTTCCAAATTCATGATAATTTAATCAGATCGTTGACATTTCCCAAGTATTAAGATCTGATTGTTCCACATCTCTAGTATTATGTTTGTTTGGTGCACCTTACTAGGGTTTTTGTCTTCTGGACAAAATGTCTTAAGGATATAATTCTTTTTAAGGCAAAAGTGACAATGCTTCTTTGCTAGCATTATGTTTCATATTTGTTAAACCGATAGATCTCTTATACTTCTGGAGTCAAGGAGTATCGATATAGACATATTTGGTCCAATTTTGAGGATTATATATGGGACCTTGTTACTTTTCTTTCTGATCAACATGATCAGTGTATATATATACGTTATAGGTATATATATTTGGCAGATTATTTTCTAATATTTCAATAGATTATCTACTGAACTTCTAGTTTAGTTTTATCGGTACATGGATTATAATGAAGATCATTCTATTTCGTGGTTTTCTCGGCATTTAAATTCAGATATATCTCCCCATAATGCCGAGAAACAGATCTTTAGTATGCAGTCATCGTATCTATTGATTCCTTATCATGGGCCATTATTTCAATAGATGAAGTTTTATATAACCTCATATATAGCCCATAAAGATACGCAAATGGTGGTGATATAACAATTTGGACTTGCATACTAAGAATAGGAACGCAGAATGGGAAATAGTTTACATGTACTGGGTTGATGAGGGATTTGGTATTGATATGCAATGAACTAGATTTGAAAGTAAAAATATATCAAGTATGATGTCCCTAAAAACATCAATACTTGTGAGGGTATAACAAACTTTTAATTTCTTAGTCCCCGTATTATGACCAGAATGATCTTACTGATGAGCATTCATAGTATGGCAAACTATCACCATTGAGAGATAGTGATATTCAATTGAACATGCATACGTTCAAAATATTGAGGAACTTGCAACAAAATTATTATTGCAATTTATAAAGGAATAGCCAATCACTTCTAGGATAGATCTAGTTTTATCATAAAAACCAATTGAAATAATGTTACTAAACAAGTAGATTAAAAGTGAGGCTCTACCGGAGCTCACAAAAAGGAACCTTATCAATAATGGTAAAAGTTTGTATATAAAGATCAATGAGAACATCACTAAAACGATGTTGAAAAAGTAGGTTATCAATATTACCAACAAGAGCATTTGCTTTAGGCAAGTTACTTGGTTGGACTCAACATTGTGATGTTCATTTATGTTTCAACAAAATGCTTTGGGTGCAGCACGCACGAGAGCAGTACCTTTTACACCCACATTTGAAGTATTCTTGTTGTTGGGCCAGAGTTATGTATGAATCTGGTTATCCTCGATAAGTTGGATCATTGTGCTTTTTTTTGCTGGTTTCGCGAGTGTATTATTGCCACTGTGACCTATTATTCATATCGTGGCCTTTTTCTTGTCCCCTTTTGACGTTACTTGACAGGGTAACATTATGTGTGCTTCGGGCACTAGTGCATGGTCAGCTGGACATGCATTATGAATTTGTAGCTTTACTGCTAGCAAGGGGGGGGGGGTATTAAAAGAGGGCAAGGTCTTATTAAACAAATTTATGACAGAAAACATCCTTCTTGCACAACGTACGTTGTGACGTAAGTTTGTGTTTTAGATCAAAACTATCCTTTAGGGATATTTTAGAAAGGACCAATCGAAATTTGTTAGTCAAAACTATCCTTCAGGGATATTTATAAGGTACCCAAGTCCTTTGCAGGATTTGCAGGAAGGTATTCATTTTTGGGTCATGGTTCAAAAAAAACAAAAGAAGGTGGCAATGGAAAATTAGGGCATTGAGCTTTCAAGGTCTCATTACTCGTGGACATCTAAGTAATTGCTCTCGTTAAAATCAAGCTTGGTGAATTCACACTTGGTGATAGCAGCCAAGATCTAGATTTTCTTTAAGAAAAATCTATATATACTAAGGTTATGTAAAATCGAGGGTCAACTTCTAAAGGATAATCTATAATTCGCATAGTCAGGGGCTATAAATTATGTCAATATAACCGAATATGCATAAGATCATATTATCCAAATAAATTGCACAAAGTGGCAATTTAATTTAGGAGCATATTGAATATAATTAACATCAAAATATGAATTGAATGGCAAATTGAAAACAATATAGTTCTCAATTTTGTAAAAGAAATGCTGGCCCAAATTAATTTATACATGTAAGTGATTTAAAATAATCACAGACCCAAATAAAATATGATGGAAAAGGATTTTAAGAAACTGGATGATAAGCCTCCGAGATACCCTTAAATCAAGTGCATAATATGGTGCTTTGTCACGTTTATAGCATCCTTACATGATGAATTATGATCATAAATGCTTGAAAATCACTAACCAACACACAAAAGCTACTTTTAGCCTAAAGGAGGCGAAATAGGAGCCCTGGGAGCCAATAGGAGCAAAAGTTGAGCTTAAAGAGCGAACCAGGCAAGATCGGAGCCCCGAAGGACCCAAGAGGATGGCCACACGCGTGTGAGCATGCGTGGAAATAATCCAGTGGCCTCCCACGCACACTCACACACGTGTGAGCTGGCGTGGAGACTGCATTGCACGAAAATGGCTAGGGTTGCTTTTTCGGAGACTATTTAAATCCCTTTGATATATTTTCAGAGGAGGTTCCCAGAAATTTAGTTTTCCCTTTCCTTAGTGTTTTCTTTGGAGAACTTTCTCCATTTTCTTAGATTTTCATTTCTTAGTTTAGATAAATCTCCATTGTAGCAAGACAACACGCTTGGATTGAAGGATTACTTCACTCTAGGTGATCTCTATTACATTTCTATTATATTTTGTTATCTTGTTCTTGGATTAAATTAGCTTTTGTCTTGAATTTCATATCATGAGTGGCTAGTTTAATCTAGGGATTTGGATTGTGTGATTGCATGTTGCTAGTGTGATGATCTTATTTCTATTTTGGATCTAAATGCTTAGATTGTTGGATTATCTATTCTTGTCTATTGATTGTTGTTTTGATGAGATCTTGTTTGGATTTGGCCAATCTAGATGAGAGATTGAACTCTTGACTCTTTCATGTCTTTGATTAGAGTTATGATTTGAAGCTTTGACACAATCATAGTTCCTATGGACTTCTTAAGAATAGTAGGATAGTGTGTAGCTTAAGTGTTTGATAAAATTCCTCTTAGAGCTTTGGATGCTTGAAGGCACTCCTAAGTCAAAGAAGCCTTAGTACACAAAGGTGGAAAAGGACTAAGACAACACACTCTTGAATAGCCAACATCGTCCTTGCATTATCTATCCATTACCTTAGTCACACCACAATGCAACATACATGAACACTATCCAATCCCTACCCCTTTTACATATTTTCAAAACTCTTTTACTTTATTACTTTCTTGCACTCAAACCAAACCTTATGAACTCCTTCCACTCACAATCCACCATTCATCACACTCGAATCACTTGCATGACTCAATCAAGTAAACACCCGAACACTTGACACACCTCCACGTCACTCCTTCGAGACCGACACTCGGGGAGTCACTGACTTTTCGTTTTAACACAAATATCTTTTGACACCTCAATCCACTCACGCAATACCAACAATCCGTCAAAATGGCGCCGTTTCCGGGGAGGGCAATAGGTTGTCATATGTTTTTGTTTACTTTGATTGCATGAATGCTAGATTTGAGCATTGTTAATCCATACCACTTTCTTTTGTTTTATTTTTATTTCAATTGTTTTTGCTACTTACCCAATTGACTACTTCTAGTTAATTGTGGAATCTTTGTTTCATTGATAATCTTACTAGGTGAATGCACACGCGAGCAAAAGGAAATCAAGGCTTACTACCTACATTCCTGAAATCAATAGAGCAACTAGGAAGAAAAATACCCAAAGGTTTCAAATGGCTTCATCAAGCGCAACAAGAAATCCACAAGGAAGAGGAACAACTGTACCAAATCCACCCCCAGTTCCAATTATTCCACAAGCACCAATTAACCATGAAGAACCAATTTTTGAAGAACCACAAGCTAACAGAGCAAATCATCAAGAGAACATTCGTGAAGAAGAATACTATGGAATTCCTCAGGAACCGCAAAGATCAATTGCAGATTACATGACCCCTAATTTTAACATGCATAATTCGATCTATGTACCGCCGATGGAAAACGTCAACTTTCACGTGCATCCAACTATTCTCACACTGGTTCAGAACAGTCAATACTCGGGATTACCATCTGAAGATCCCAATGCACACATCACAAGGTTCATACGAGCATGTGGGATGTACAAACAAGAAGACGTTAGTGAGGAGATAGTTCGATTTAAATTATTCCCATTTTCAGTTATAGGAGAGGCAACACGATGGTTGGAAAGCCAAGACGACAATCATTTCAGATCGTGGCAGCAGTTGCATCGTGAATTCATGAACGAGTTCTTTCCCATAACAAAGACTATGAGGATTCGAAGGCTTATACAAGAATTCAAGCAAGGAAGGCTTGAGAGTCTGGGAGAGGCTTGGCGACGATTCAAGGTTCTTAAAAGACAATGCCCGCAAGATCTGATGCACACATGGGACATGATTAGCTCATTCTACGGAGGGCTAATAGACGAAGGAAAGATGTTGCTTGACTCATCCTCCAACAGTGCCTTTGTTTCCCTAGCTTTGCCAGAAGTTGAAGAATTAATTGAGAGAATATCTAAGAATACCTCTTGTTGGTATGACCGACGAGGAGATCACGAGGGCATATATGAAGCAATGAATCACGAGATCAAAAAGCTACAGGCCATGGTAGAAAAAATGGAAGGAAAACCCAAGCCTTGTATGGCTTTTGCTCTTTACTGTAACATTTGTGGAGGACCTCATGATACCAATATTTGCACTTCTCCGTCTGCATCTGAGCAAGTTGAGGCGGTAGACTTTCAAAGGAACTCCAACTACAATACCTATGGCCAAAATCAAAGATTGAACAACAATTGGAAGCAGGGAGAGGGTTGGAACAATAACAACAATGATGGATATCAAGCGCGAGGACAATACAACTATGGAAACATGACTGCAAATGGACAAAATGATAAGAACAGATTGATGTACAATCAAAATCAAGGCAATACTGGCCAGATGACCCAATTCAGGCCACAATACAACTCTCAACTTGACTTTACTCAACAGAGAAGGGATGACATCCGTGAAGTAGATGAAAGACTTACAAGGACGATCATGGAACTCAAAAATGATCGGGCAAATCTAAAACAAGAGATTACTCAAGAGATTCGACAAGAGGTTTCTAGTCTTAGACAAGAGTCCAAGGCTACACTAAAGACAATTGAGAATCAAATCTCTCAAATGTTTAAGATGATGTCTGAGAGACACTACGGACAACTCCCGAGTAACACCGAGACTAATCCAAAAGAGAGAGTCAATGCTGTTGATGCCAAGGAAGAAGAGCATGGAAAATGTGACCCGATAGATATTGTATGCAGAACATGCCAATGTAAGGTAGAAGACAAGAGAGATAAGACTACCTCTTGTAGTCCCGATCTTAAACTAAAGAATGCGAGCGGTTCGTGCACAATCTTAATGAAGGAAAGCCATGAGAAAACCACTTCTGAAGTACGCCCAAAAGAAAAGGAGCTACCACAAGACAAATCCAAAAGTGAAAAAGAGAAAGAAGCGGCACGAGAAGGTACAATTAATGCTTTTATCCGAAAATTTTTCAATAACAAAGAATGCCGCGAGCTATTTGAAGATGACAATTGTGATAATATTACTTGCTTAAGCCAAGAGCCTTCGGCTTGTTTGACTGAGGGTTACCCTAGAAAGAAGGGCGACCCTGGAGCTTTGTTGATTCCTTGTTCTATACAGAACATGGATCCTCAAAATGCTCTTGCCGATCTTGGAGCTTCTATTAATGTCATGTCTTCAAATCTTTTTCAAAAATTGAACTTACCAAGTTTGAAACCGACGAGGCTGACTCTACGTTTAGCTGACGGGACCACACGGTACCCGGAAGGCTTAGCGGAAGATGTTTTAGTGGAAAATTTCTTGTGCCTGTCGATTTTGTTGTTTACAAGATGGGTGATAATGAGCCCCATGGATCCTTAATTCTTGGAAGACCATTTTTGGCTACGTGTCATGCACGCATAGATGTGAGTTCAGGTGAGATAACCCTGAGATTTGATGGACAAGCTACAACTGATGAGAAGGAAAGAATGAAAGAAGGAACTAATGAAGATGTGAGGGTGATGGTCAAAACAAGAATGAAATCAAAACCGAAGTGGAAGAATGACAAGCTTACATGGAAGAATAAGTGGGTACCAAAATGTTTCCTACCCACTACCAAGGAGTATGTGATGTTGTTAGTTTTAGTGGTGAGGTGTAGGTGATATGGAATGTGATAAAACGAAGAGTCAAGACCCCCCGAGTGTCGTGTCTCTCAAGGATGGCGAATGGGAACCGAATTAGTGTGCTGGCATCTAAGAGGTTGAAGAGAAAGAGTTACGGGATTTGCTAAGGTTGGATGTCATTTGTAGGAAGGTTTGAAAGGTTGTGTTGGTTGTGATAAAAATAAAGGAAAAGGTGGAGATCGTGGCTTTAGGTCTCTCTATGTGGTCTATCTTTGGATAGGCTTGTGAGCAAGATGTGGAATAGACTAGGGAGTTCGTGGCACTTCACCAAGTGGCGTCACACTTTGGACTCCCACATCCTCATTCGGTTGGGGCATTTCATCGAACACTTTGTCTACCACTCCTCTCGGATCTCATCCTTTCGGACTAAGAGCGGAGATGTGGGTGAGTTAGACTCATGAGTGGCTGCTATCGCGCACACACTCACTTCCTTTGGGTTTGCTACCTAATGTGGCCACAAAAGGTACAAAGCTTGAAGAACATCATCCACACAAGATCATCATCCAACAATCAAGAAACTCACAATTCTACTAGCAATAATATTAAACATCCACATAGATTAACCTTGGGGCCACCAATCCCCTATCTAATCTACTCTAACAAGCTAAAGAAACAAGAAAAAGAAAGGAAATCTCAAAGAAACAAATATTAGATTAAGAATTGGAGAGAATAGTTACCACCCTCAAGGAGGGGATCTTTACAACTTTTGTTCTTGAAATTCCAATCTCTTTCCTTGCTCGTGTATCTAATCTAACATAGAAGAAAAGGAATTTTCCCCCAAGAGGGGAGAAAACCCTCTACAATTTCAGATCTATTCTATTCTAAATTGCCTCCCCCCTCCCTTAGGTTTAGGGCAAAAGGGATTTATATAGGTGACAAAGGGGAACAAATTTCCCAAAATGGTCCTTGGTCCGACCACGCACGCTACCACGCGTGGTGGTGGGCGTGGGAAGCTACTGGAAAGTTTCCACGCCCAGCCACACGCGTGTGAGGCTGCGTGGGACAATACTGCATTGTGGCTTTGTTTGTCTTTTGCTCTATTTTAGCCTCAAATCCGTTTCCAACCTGCAAATTACCTAAAAAACTTTCCTAGGATTGATGTTAGAAGATTATAATCACATCTGAGCTAAAATGCAGGCAATTGTTGTGATCGGATGGCATAACGTTGCATTTCTAATCCATTTTAGACCCTTTTAAAGTACCATTCTTGGTGCTTATCAAAGTTTCCACACTTAGACCTTGCTTGTCCTCAAGCAAGCATACATTACTAATCTCTAATCATGTAAGCACCAAGAATAGTTCTTTTCTTCATTGTTAATTGATCAAGTGATGTGTGGGTGTTCGGAGTTGAGTGGGTGAAATTCCCTACACTATCTACCAAGACCGCTAAACTCATGCCAACCAAATGTAAGAAATATGCTAAGGAAGTGAGGTCTCAGGAGACGGTTATAACGCGAAAATTTTTTTGCTCACACCTTTCAAGCATGCAAGTAACAAAAATAGGTTTCACCTTGTATTTTCTAGCGGCCTCCAGCCGATCCGACTAGTGGGAACGATGTGCATCCCTCGGCCAATTTCCATCCAAAACGCCAAAGCCCCTTTGCATAAAAATAAGTGAGGGCAGGGACATGGACCGCTCATCGCCATGGCTTGGGCGATCACTCTATTTTCTCACTTCCTAGGATAACGTCATCAGGCGACCCGACTTCACATGGAGCTCCATGCTTTTATGAAGACAGTGCAATTGGTGCCTGAATCCTAGCGAAGCGGCTCACCTCCTCTCTATTTTCTCATCTTTCAGGATTTCTTCGGGGTAACCGACTTCACATGGATCTCCATGATTTTTTGAAGACGGTGCAATAGTTACCCCGTATCCAGACTAGATGGCTCACCTCGATTTTATCTCTAGGAATGGCCTTTTGCCTTTTTACTTTTCTCCATATCAACCCCTCATGCCTTTTTCTAGGGATTAAGGGATTTTTCCCTCTAAGCTCACTTATAGGCTCACCTTTTGCCCATGTCCTGCTAAGATTAGTTCAATTTTCGGGCTTCGCAATTCTTCTCTTTCTAAAACTCAAAGGATTCACACTCCCACAGTCGAGTGATCCTTGACTGAGTCCAAACAAAATACAAGGTGAAGAACATGCAAGCACACATAAAATTTTCAATTTTGGGTCAAATTGTGCAAATTGGTGCAAAGTGTAACTTCCAAAGCATATTTAGAACATTCAATTTTGGCACAAGGTTAGGAATCCTCCTAGATAGTATTGGCAATGACACGACCTCTAGTTCCTAAACCTTATCATTCAATCAATCAATTATTTCAAGAGACATACACCCTTTCCACACTTAGAAGTAAACATCGTCCTCGATGTTTCCATAAGGAACAGAGGAAAGAGGATATATGCTCAAAGGGTTCTAGACACCCCTTTTCCACACTTAAAAGTGTGAACTGGGCTGAAACAATTCTAATAATTAGATCACATCCGACACAACAATATTTATGCAACTCGTCATGTGTGATTCAAGCAAATAAAGCAGTTAAATCAACAGGGCATCAAAAAGGGATAAAAGAAGTACTCACAATGTGCATCCCTATTAAAATTTGTGCAGTCTATGCTTGCCCTTCAAAATTTTGGTTAGAGTAAAGGTAAATAAATGAAGAATTGAAATTATACCTTTCAAGATTGGTTTTCTTGGATGGTGCGGAGTGGTCTCTTCTTCTCCTTATTTGTGGGTTGCCTCCCATGAGCGCCACGTTTAACGTCTTTGGTTAGACGAAACGTGCAAAACAAGACATAAACACCAATATAACCAAAATATAAACAAAAGTAAAAACAAAAAGATTGTCCACAATCATAGTTTTAGAATTATCCAACACAGATCATCATCATCATTTTTCTTTTCTTTTCTCCAGTGCTCTTCTCTCTTCACGTCCTCTTGATGTCCTTGATCTCCCTTGCAATCTCTTCCAATTTCTGCATCTGCTCCAAGTGCAGTTGATATTGAAAGTTCTTAAGTGATCTCCAATCAGTAACTGGGGTAAACCAACTAGGGATGTTGAAACTTGCAGGGTTGGAAGTTTGCTCCTCGGTTTGTGGTGGGGGTACAGACGGTCCAGGCTCACGAGGTGGTGGAGAATACATTAAAGAGTCCAAGGGCGAATACATCTCATTTGAAGATGGGGAAAGGAATGACATCAGCGAGGGTGTGAACCCCGGAGATATCATTGGCGTGTCGGCATGGTCTCCCGCCATCTCATGATCTTCCCTCGTTCGCGCCAAATACCTTAAGTTAAGCTTTGCGACGTCCTCGGGAGATAGAGGAACAATGTTTGCTCCTTGCAGCCTGTGTTCAAACCAATGTATTTTCATTTGATGACCTAGAGAGACACACAGTCTCGTCACCAATGGGCCTATGAAAATCGCCCTCGCTGACTCTTGCTGTTGTGCAATGAGCAAGTTCTTGCAAATTGAGCTCATATTCACCGAATGGCCTGTGTCCATACTCCAAAGTATGAATAGCTCTGCCTTGGAGACTCGGTCATACGTCTCTGACCTGCCTTCCCATGAGTGTGCAATTACCTTCCACAAGACTTTTAGATCCTCCCTTACGATTTGAGAAACTCTTACTCTCGACCCAACCCATTCAACTCCCGGCCTTGCGGTCATTGACCAATACTTTCTTGGGATGTCTCTATCTCCAAAGTGGTGCCTTAGCCTTCGATACTAGTGCTTTGACTGGTCATCTTCCTCATAGAATCCTAGGAGAGCACCCAAGCGATTGGCCGAAATGTGATAATCCTGGTTGAAAAGCCGAAATTTGATAGTCAGGCTGTTGAGATCTCCGGTCACTCCTTCAACATTCAGACTTGCGATAAACTCATGGACCAAGGGAATGAAAGTATCCTGCCTCCAGCTCAACAAATTATTCCAATAAGGCTCGGTGATTAACCTTTCTAGTCCATACTTACATTCAAAATCTTCTAGAACTGTCAAGTCGATGTATTTCCACTGCACAATTGGGAAATTCAACAGTTGTCTGTATCGAGCCAGCATGGTTGGTGTCATTAATAGGATTTGATTTCCCGTGGGTACTTCAATATAGCGAGTATTTGCGTTCCTCGCACTGTTCTCTTCTTTGAAGCCTTCGAGCAATTTGTTGTGCAAGTTCATTTGGAGAAGACATTTTTCCTATAACATAGACAAGCAAAGCATAATACAAGGAAAAACATTTTCCTCTTTAAACATGAATGTGAATCAATATTGCACATTTTAAAGAAAAGATCATAAAAACTCATTGCATGTAACATCATTTTGATATTCATCGACAATTCTATCATACACATGCAAGGATTAGCTCATTCTATTCCATACTCATCTCATAGTCAAAAGGTCAACATATGGTCAACTTCATCTTCTTCCTCAAGACTAGCTCAAGGTTGAAAAATGGAAGAAACATGAAAGTTAAAATTGGACCAAATAACAAGTTGTATATAACAATGTAGTTCCTAGAGAGTAGGAAAGTTGCAAACTTTGCCCACCATGCTCACTATATCATCAAGGATCTCATCATGACAAGAGAATACCCAAATCAAACAATTTCAAGATCTAGTCACAAAGAGATGGTAAAACATGGAATTTCTAGTGTATAGAAGCAATGTAGGCCTATTACAAGTCTATCAAGTCATTTCATAACAATATATCTCAAGAAAAATCTCAAACAAGAAAAACCCATGGAGATATGCTTCAAAGAGAGTAAGTTCTTCATTCAAACAAGTAAATAGCAAAAGAAGAGTATGTTCTTACCTTGGAAATGACTTAGGAAGATGAAAAGAAGTTGAAAAACTCGGAAGGAAATGCCTTAGAGTTGTGTATTTTCAGCTTGAGGGAGTCTTAGCTCGTGGTGGTGAAGAAATGAAGCAAGGAAAGGGTTTTAAACTACTTCACGCGAAAAGTCCGTGAAATTCTGGTGCCCGTCCTCGCACGTCACCACGCGTGGTGGTGGGCGTGGGAGCTCTCTGGTTTAGTCCCACGCCTGCTCACACGCGTGTGAGTGGCGTGGCAGCTTACTGGAATTGTTTCACGCCTGCTTACACGCGTGGTAGCAGAGGTGGAAGGCGTTTTGTGCAAAATTTTACCTTGGTTTCCCTTCCTTCCTTTTCTAATGATGATGATTGTCGATCGATTACGAGCAATTTCTAACTCTCGAGCTTGTGATCTGTACTTGTTAGCTTAACCAAGGTTATAGAAACATTATTGAAATAACGATAAAGAAAAGCATACTATAGATAACAAGAAAAACTTAAGGAAATGTAAGATAACATTGGGACTGCCTCCCAAATGCGCCATGGTTTTACGTCTCCTGGCCAGACGTAGTGTAGCCTATCCTTCAAGGCACATAGATTTTGGGACCTTACCAAGCGTCCCATGAACTTTAGCTTCAAGGAATGCCCCAAGATGGGTAACATCCTTGAATTCCCACAAGAATAAAGGAAGAATAACATGCATGATTGGAACAATTCTAGACTCAAACACCCTCCTTAACTCTTCTAGGACGGTGTTGACTTCCTTTTCTTTTTCCTCTCTTTTCCCCCTAAAGATCTTCTCATTTGTTTCAAACCATATCTCCTCACACTCTTCTTCAATTTCAAGTGTGGTCAACTCTCTCCACTCAACTTTCTCCATAAGATCAAACGCGAAAGACCTATCATTTCCCACCATCTCTTCCTCACACTCCTTCTCTTCATCACCCCACTCTATTAGATTAGAAAAATCACTCACACTCTCACACGAATAGAATGAAGCATCATCCCCTTCACTCACCAACTCATTCTCACCCAAGACAAAGGATTCATCTTCTAAAAAGTTAAAGCAATCATACTCATATTTAAACAAAAGAGAATCCTTACAATCATTAATCAATATATCAAAATTTTTCATGGAATCATCCTCCAGAAATTTAAAGCAATCATAATCACATGTAGTAGAAATATTAATGCAAATGGAGTCATCCACACAAGTGTCAAGGGTGTTTGCAATAAGAGCACAAGGATTTTCAAGAAGATTAGCACAAGAAAGATTAGGAATTTTACCACATTTTGGCTCTTCATCTCCCCACACTACTTCGATGTCATCATCCTCACTCTCCATCTCTACCTCCTTTTGATTTTCCAATTCGAAGATTGGAACTTCTTCAAGCACTGGGGCATAACAATCCTCTACTCCTTCAAAACTCTCCTCTTCCTTAGCATTTTCTTTTTCAACCTCTTGTGCAATCCTTGGATGGGCTTCCAAAGTGGGGATGTCATCTATGATGGTGGAGTTGGCTCGGGACTCATTGATCTTCATGAGCTCCTCCATCATGGATAGCATCTGCGTTTCAACCTCTTCTAGTGGAATTCCTTCCTTCCGGAGGGTAGCGAGATAGACTTTCAATTCGCTCTTGATTTCGGCTTTTAGATTAGCCGTATCCTCCTTGGCTATCCTCGTAAATTCGTCAATTTTTGCTTTTAGAATTTCAATTTCATCGGTGGCCGGTGGAATGTAATTGCAAGGGTTTGTATGGGTATTATATGGGAAAGATGGTGGTGTTTCAAAGGAATAGGTAGTATTGTTTTCTAGATGAATTTGTGATGGAGGTGGGTAGTAGGTGTTTAGGTGGGAATTGGGGAATGGATTTGACTCATGAGTATAGCTTGGGTCGAGTTGTTTCGTCATTTGCACAAGCTTACTCTCTATGTTTTGGGATATTTCTTTGGAGCTTAACGAGTCAATTTCTTGAAAATTGGGTGATTGGGAAGGGTAATTTTGTTGGAAATGTGAAGGTGGTGTTTCAAGTGGGTATGGGCGATGATTGTGTGTATGAAATGGATAGTGATATGGAGGTGGTAAATGGTGATGTGGAAATGGGTAAGGGTTTGGAGGTGGATAGTGATATGTTGGTGGAGGGTAAGTATAGGTGGAATGGGGGTAATAGGGATATGGTTGGGGTGGAGTATTTGTATAGGATTGTACTCCATGGTGTGGGTAACCATGGGGATGCATATAAGCACACATTGGCAAGCTTAAGTTGATTTGATAGAGAAAATTTCCTGCACAAAGCTTAGCCAACAACAAATATTTTGCAACTAAAAGTAGTTGCAAGTGAGCACAAGATATGTTCAAGATAAATAAGCTCACTTCTCTAGTCAAATAACGAATATAAGAAAATAAAACAAATAAAAAGAAAGAAAGTAATTCAAGAACTCTTAAAATTCTACTTCAAAGATGTGAACACTATTCAAGACCGTTTGCCATCCCCGGCAACGGCGCCATTTTAATGTTGTTAGTTTTAGTGGTGGGGTGTAGGTGATATGGAATGTGATAAAACGAAGAGTCAAGACTCCCTGAGTGTCGTGTCTCTCAAGGATGGCGAATGGGAACCGAATTAGTGTGTTGGCATCTAAGAGGTTGAAGAGAAAGAGTTACGGGATTTGCTAAGGTTGGATGTCATTTGTAGGATGGTTTGAAAGGTTGTGATAAAAATAAAGGAAAAGGTGGAGATCGGGGCTTTAGGTATCTCTATGTGGTCTATCTTTGGATAGGCTTGTGAGCAAGATGTGGAATAGACTAGGGAGTTCGTGGCACTTCACCAAGTGGCGTCACACTTTGGACTCCCACATCCTCATTCGGTTGGGGCATTTCATCGAACACTTTGTCTACCAATCCTCGCGGATCTCGTCCTTTCGGACTAAGAGCGGAGATGTTGGTGAGTTAGACTCATGAGTGGCCGCTATCGCGCACACAGTCACTTCCTTTGGGTTTGCTACCTAATGTGGCCACAAAAGGTACAAAGCTTGAAGAACATCATCCACACAAGATTATCATCCAACAATCAAGAAAGTCACAATTCTACTAGCAATAATATTAAACATCCACATAGATTAACCTTGGGGCCACCAATCCCCTATCTAATCTACTCTAACATGCTAAAGAAACAAGAAAAAGAAAGGAAATCTCAAAGAAACAAATATTAGATTAAGAATTGGAGAGAATAGTTACCACCCTCAAGGAGGGGATCTTTACAACTTTTGTTCTTGAAATTCCAATCTCTTTCCTTGCTCGTGTATCTAATCTAACCTAGAAGAAAAGGAATTTTCCCCCAAGAAGGGAGAAAACCCTCTACAATTTCAGATCTATTCTATTCTAAATTGCCTCCCCCCTTCCTTAGGTTTAGGGCAAAAGGGATTTATATAGGTGACAAAGGGGAACAAATTTCCCAAAATGGCCCTTGGTCCGACCACGCACGCTACCACGCGTGGTGGTGGGCGTGGGAAGCTACTGGAAAGTTTCCATGCCTAGCCACACGCGTGTGAGGCTGCGTGGGACAATACTGCATTGTGTCTTTGTTTGTCTTTTGCTCTATTTTAGCCTCAAATCCCTTTCCAACCTGCAAATTACCTAAGAAACTTTCCTAGGATTGATGTTAGAAGATTATAATCACATCTGAGCTAAAATGCAGGCAATTGTTGTGATCGGATGGCATAACGTTGCATTTCTAATCCATTTTAGACCCTTTTAAAGTACCATTCTTGGTGCTTATCAGTATGGTTGAATTTTAAACAAGGTATCATGCGTCTAGCCAATGACGTAAACTGTGGTGCTGCTTGGGAGGCAACCCAAGGTTTCAATAAATTGTTTTTAAAGTCCTTTTTATGTTTTTGTTCTAATAATTTGTTACAACCCAATGGTGCATTGTTTTTAAGGAGTAACTTGTAGGATTCGAGACTAACAATGCATTGGAAAAGCCTAATTCGGGCATAGGTATAAAGGGAAAGACCAAAACCGGAAGAAAAAAGTGCACCGAGCTGACACGCAGTCACACGTGTGTAGCCGTGCGTGGGATCAAAGAAGTAAGCCCCCACGCACGCTCACACGCATGTAGCCGTGCGTGGGAACGAGGCAGTAAGCTCCCACGCACGCACACACGCGTGTCGCTGGCGTGAAAGGACCCCCACGGAATAAAATCCCCCATTCGGCCTTCCCACGCCATTTTGCTCTTCCAACCCTATTTTTTTTCTCTTCTCCACGCAAGGTATACTCCATACTCAAGGTTTGAACATAGTGTCTTATTTTTACCTTCAAGAAGGGTTAAAACATCACCATCAAGGTAATTTCTTATCTTTTAACCATTTATTTTTTAATATCCATGAGTTTGGGAGATCTTGAATGTGAAAATTTATTCTACATTACCTTGCATGATTTTGAATGATTTGAATGTTTAAATTGGTTTATAATGCTTCATAGAACTATCCTTTGATGTTTTCTTTCATTATTGAAGATTGCATTGATGGATTGATATTTATATTTGAGCTTCAAGTGTGAACACCATTGTTGAACAAATGGGTTTGTTGAATTTCTTGTCCAAATTATGAAATTGATGCTTGAATTGATGAATAAACTTGTTGTAGAACTATTATATGCCATCAATTTGACTTCCCACATGCTACATTGCCCAAATTGAATTTTCAATTTCAAACCCTAATTTTCGAATTTGGGGAAGAAGATGAAGTTGACTTTTTGAAATTCTTGACTTTTATAGTTGACTTCTTATTTGACTATCCAATTGAATTATCTTATGATGATATTATGCATGTGTGTGATAATGGAATGATATTGTTGATATTCTCGTGATAGAATTGTTCCAAATATAGGGGAAACTATGGCAAAATTTTCGAAAATCCTTAGCCCTATATGTTTGAAATTCATTATCTTGACAAGGAATTTCACATGAATCCAATGGTGACTTTTTGAAAGATAGTTATTCAAAACCAATTTACCATGAATGTTAATTTCCAAAATTTTGTAGGATGGGACGAGCTAAAGAGATAGCAAAGAAATCAAAACATTATCACGAAGAATCCAGCAGGTCACGAGCACGACCTCAAGCTGTAGTTGAACAAGCTCCCAGGAGCGAGGTTCAAGGTCGCTTAGGCACTTGACACCCCTTCAGCTGACCTCGGTGGATAATTATAAAAGCAAGCAGCTAAGCGTCGGTCGTTACCTTGATGACAATGTTTTAACAGAATTTGGTTGCCTGAATGAGGTGAATGGACTGATAAGGCACCGTCAACTCCGCCGTCTATTCGAGTGGAGAGGACTTACATTTGCGCCAGTCACGTATGAATTCTTAGCGACATTGGAGATCAGAAAAGNTTCCGCCTTTATTTCTTTTACTTTATTTTGCTTTACTTTATTTCTGCTTTATGTTATTTACATTCCAACTGCTTTACTTTTATGCACTTTAAATATCCGCATTTCTATTTTGAATAATTTTGCTTATTTACATGCTTAATTATCTATGTTTATGTTTTACTGCTTTTATATTTCTATCAGCTTACAATAATTGAATAGCACTCCGAAAACCCTTTTGTATGTTATGTCTCCATTTCTTATAGAGCATCTATAACGGGAGCAGGCATATGCTGGAAGCTAAAGTGTGGAAAGAGGGATGCATACTGATGTTGTGATATATGGTGAGTGTGAATGTGTGAAGGGTGGTAAAACGAAGAGTTAAACTCCCCGAGTGTCTTGTCTCTCAAGGATGGCGAATGGGAACCGAATAGGTGTGTTGGCATCTAAGAGGTTGAAGGAAAAGAGTTGCGGGACTTGCTAAGGTTGGATGTCATTTGTAGGGAGGTAGAAAGGTTGGTAAAAGTTGTGTAAAATAAATAAAGAGGCGGAGATCGGGGCTTTAGGCTTCTCTATGTGGTCTATCTTTGGATGGGTTTGCGAGCACTAGATGTGGAATAGACTAGGGAGTTTGTGGCACATTACCAAGTGGCGTCACACTTTGGACTCCCACATCCTCATTCGGTTGGGGCATTTCATCGAACACTTTGTTTACCACTCCTCTCGGATCTTGTCCTTTCGGACTAAGAGCGGAGATGTGGGTGAGTTAGACTCGTGAGTGGCCGCTATCGCGCACACACTCACTTCCTTTGGGTTTGCTACCTAATGTGGCCACAAAAGGCACAAAGCTTGAAGAACATCATCCACACAAGTTCATCATCCAACAAACAAGAAACTCACAATTCAAAGCAATAATATTAAACATCCACATAGATTAACCTTGGGGCCACCAATCCCCTATCTAATATACTCTATCATACTAACGAAACAAGAGAAAGAAAGGAAATCTCAAAGAAACAAGTATTGAATTAGAAATTGGAGAGAATAGTTACCACCCTTAGAAAGGGGATCTTTACAACCTTGATCTTGAAATCCTTATCTTCAATCTTGCCCTTAGATCTAATCTAATCTATATGAGAAAGGAATTTTCCCCCAAGAGGGGAGAAAACCCTCTTGATCTATTCTACTCTATTCTATGAATTTTCTGATCTATTCTCCTCTTCCTCTAGGTTTAGGGCAAAAGGGATTTATATAGGTGACAAAAAGGGAACCAATTTCCCGAAATGACCCTTGGCCCGACAACGCCTACTTCCACGCGTGGTGGTGGGCGTGTGAGCTTACTGGAATTATTCCACGCCCAGCCACACGCATGTGAGGCTGCGTGGGACGATACTGCATTGCGGCTTGTTTGTCTTTTGCTCTATTTTAGCCTCAAATCCCTCTCCAACTTGTAAAATATCTCCAAACTCTTTCTAGGAATGTTGTTAGAAGATTTTGATCACATCTGAGCTAAAATGCATGCAATTGTTGTAATCGGATGTCAAAACAATGCCCTTTTAATCTAATTAAGACCCCTTTTCAGTGATATTCTTGGTACTTATCAAAGTTTCCACACTTAAACTTTGCTTGTCCTCAAGCAAGCATACTTTTCTAAACCCTAATCATATAAGCACCAAGAATAGTTCTTTCTTTCATGGTTAACCGATCAAGTGATGTGTAGGTGTTCGGAGATGAGTGGGTGAAATTCCCTACACTATCTACCAAGACCGCTAAACTCATGCCAACCTAATGTAAGATATATGCTACGGAAGTGAAGTCTCAAGAGATGGATTTGACATAAAAAGTTTTGTTCACACCTTCAAGCATGCAAGTGACAAATGGGTTTCACCTTGTATTTTCTAGGCGCCTCCAGCCGATCCGACTAGTGGGAACGATGCTCACCCCTTAGCCAATTTCCAACCTAACGCCAAAGCCTCTTTACATTATATAAGTGAGGGCAGGGACATGGACCGCTCATCGCCATGGCTTGGGCGATCACTCTATTTTCTCACTTCCTAGGATAACGTCATCAGGCGACCCAACTTCACATGGAGCTCCATGCTTTTTCAAAGGTCAGTGCAATGGGTGCCTGAATCCTAGCGAAGTAGCTCACCTCCTCTCTATTTTCTCATCTTTCAAGATCTCTTCAGGGTAACCGACTTCCCATGGATCTCCATGCTTTTTCGAAGACGGTGCAATGGTTACCCCTTATCCAAACAAGATGGCTCACCTCGCTTTTATCTCTAGGAATGGCCTTACGCCTTTTTACTTTTCTCCGTATCAACCCCTCATGCCTTTTTCTAGGGATTAGGGATTGTTTTCACTCAAAGCTCACTTAGGCTCACCTTTTGCCCCATGTCCTACTAAGATTAATTCAGTTTCTAGGCTTCGCAATTCTTATCTTTCTAAAACTCAAAGGATTCACACTCCCACTTCGAGAGATCCTTGACTAAGGTCCAAACAAAATACAAGGTGAAAGCATGCAAGCACTCATAAAAAATTTTCAATTTGGGTCGGAACGTGCAAATTGGTGCAAGGTGAAACTTCCGAAGCATATTTAAGACATTCAATTTTTGGCACAAGGTTAGGAGCCCTCCTAGATAGTATTGGCAATAACACACCCTCTAGGTTTCTATACCTTATCACTTAATCAATCAACTGTTTCAAGAAGCATAGACCCTTTCCACACTTAAAAGTAAACATCGTCCTCGATGTTTTCATAAGGAATGGAGGAAAAAGGATATATGTACACGGGTTCTACACACACCCCTTTTCCACACTTAAAAGTGTGAACTGGGCTAAAACAATTCTAATAAACAGGTTACATCCGACACAACAATGTTATGCAGCTCTTCATGTGTGATTCTAGAAAATAAAGCAATTAAATCTAATAGGGCATCTAAGAGGGATAAAAGAAATACTTACAATGCGCATCCCTTATCAAGAATTTTTGCAATCTATGCTTGCCCTTCAAAATCTGGTTAGAGAAAAGGTAAGGGAATAAATTAGGAATTGAAATTATACCTTTCAAGATTGGTTTTTCTTTGGTGATGTTGGAGTGGTCCCTTCTTCTCCTTATTTGTGGGTTGCCTCCCATAAGCGCCACGTTTAACGTCTTTGGCTAGACGAAACGTGCAAGATAAAACATAAACAGAAATATAGCTAAAAATATAAACAAAAGTAAAGAGATTGTCCACAATCATTTGTTCAGAATTATCAAGTCACAACTCATCATCATCAAATTTGTCTTTTCTTTCTTCAGTTTCTTCCTTTTTTCATGCTCTCTTGATTTCTTTAATCTCTCTCGAAATCTCGTCCAGTTTCTGCATTTGCTCCAGGTGCAACTGATATTGGAAATTTTGGAGGGATCTCCAATCAGTGACTGGGGTGAACCAGCTCGGGATGTTGAAGCTAGCGGGGTTGGGATTTTGCTCTTCAAGTTGTGGTGGAGGTACGGACGGTCTAGGTTCTCGGGGTGGTGGAGAATACATTGAAGAATCCACAGGCGAGTACAGCTCATTTGAGGATGGGGTAAGGAATGACATTGGTGAGAGTGTGAAACCTGGGGATGGGGTAAGGAATGACATTGGTGAGAGTGTGAAACCTGGGGATGTCATTGGCGTGTCAGCATGATCTTCCGCCATCTCATCATCTACCCTCGTTCGCGGCAATAGTCTCAAGTGAAGCTTTGCGACGTCTTCGGGAGATAAAGGAAGTCTCAAGTGAAGCTTTGCGACGTCTTCGGGAGATAAAGGAACTATGTGCGCTCCTAGAAGCCTGTGCTCGAACCAATGTATTTTCATTTGGTGACCCAGGGAGACACACAATCTCATCACCAACGGGCCTACAAAGATTGCCCTTGCCGATTCTTGCTGCTGTGCAACAAGCAAGTTCTTGCAAATCGAGCTCGTGTTTACCGAGTGCCCTATGTCCATACTCCATAGCATGAACAGCTCCGCCTTGGAGACTCTGTCCATACTCCATAGCATGAACAGCTCCGCCTTGGAGACTCGATCATAGGTCTCTGGCCTACCTTCCCATGAATGAGCAATCACCTTCCATAAGACTCTTAAGTCTTCTCTTACGATCTGAGAAACTCTCACCCTTGACCCAACCCATTCGACTCCTAGCCTTGAGATCATCGACCAATACTTCCTTGGAATGTCCCTATCTCCAAAGTCATGCCTTAATCTCCGATACCAGTGCTTTGACTAGTCTTCCTCATCGTAGAATCCTACGAGAACACCCAGGCGATTGGACGATATGTGATAATCTTGGTTAAAGAGCCGGAACTTAATGGTCGGGCTGTAGAGATCTCCAGCCACTCCTTCAACACTTAAGCTTGCAATAAACTCGTGGACTAGGGGAATGAAAGTGTCCTGTCTCCAACTCAACAAGTTGTTCCAATAAGGCTCTGCGATCAACCTCTCCAGTCCATACTTGCATTCATAATCATCCAATACTGTCAAGTCGACATATCTCCATTGCACAATAGGGAAATTCAACAGCTGTCTGTACCGACCTAGCATGGTTGCTGTCATTAGTAAGATTTGAGTTCCAGTGGGTACTTCAATATAGTGAGTGTTAGCACTCATCACACTGTTTTCTTCTGCTGGGGCTTTCCCTCTTTGGAGCCTTTGAGCGATTTGTTGTGCAAGATCATGTGCGCGAAGACATTTTTCCTATAACATGGGCAATCAAAGCAACACAAGGAAAAACATTTTCCAATTTAAACATTGATTATGCACAATATTGCACATTTTAAAGAAAAGATCATAAGAATTCATTGCATGCAATCATCATTTTGATATCCATCAACAATTCTATCCTATACATGCAAGAACTAGCTCATTCTATTCCATACTCATTTCATAGTCAAAAGGTCAACATATGGTCAACTTCATCTTCTTCCTCTAGACTAGCTCAAGGTTGAAAAATGGAAGCAACATGAAAGTTAAAATTGGACCAACTAACTAGTGGAATATAGCAATGTAGTGCCTATAGAGTAGGAAAGTTGCAAACTTTGCCCACCATGCTCACTATAACAACAAGGATCTCAACATGACAAGAGAATACCCAAATCAAGCAATTTCAAGATCTAGTCACAAGGAGATGTTAAAACATGAAATTTCTAGTGTATAGAAGCAATGTAGGCTTAATATAAGTCTATCAAGTCATCCCATAACAATATATCTCAAGAAAAATCTCAAACAAGAAAAACCCATGGAGATATGCTTCAAAATAGAACAAGTTCTTCATTAAACAAGTAAATAGCAAAGGAGAATGTGTTCTTACCTTGGGAATGACTTAGGATCCTTAAGAAAAGTTGAGAAACTTGGAAGGAAATGCTTAGAAGGTGTATATTTTCAGCTTGGAAGAGTTTGTTCTCGTGGTGGGGAAGAAATGAAGCAAGGAAAGGGTTTTAAACCACTTAACGCGAAAAGTCCGCAAAAAGTTTGGTGCCCGTCCACGCACGCTACCACTCGTGGTGGTGGGCGTGGGAGCTCTCTGGTTTATTCCCACGCCTGATCACACGCGTGTGAGCGGCGTGGCAGCTCTCTGGAAATTTTCCACGCCTAGCCACACGCGTGGTGGTGGCGTGGAAGGCGTGTTGTGCAAAAGCTTACCTTGGTTCCCCTTCCTTCCTTTGCTAGTGATGATGTTTGTTAATCGATTGTGGGCAATTTATAAATCTCGGGTAGATGATCTATACTTATTAGCTTAACCGAGGTCATATAAACATTATTGAAATAAAGCTAAAGGAAAACATATTATAGAAAATAAGAAAAACTTAAAGAAACATAAAAAACATATTATAGAAAATAAGAAAAACTTAAAGAAACATAAGATAACATTGGGACTGCCTCCCAAGTGCGCCATGGTTTTACGTCTCCTGGCCGGACGTAATGTGGCCTATCCTTCAAGGCACACAGATAAAGGAAGAACAACATGCATGGTTAGGGGAATTCTAGACTCAAACACCCTCCTTAGCTCTTCTAGGATGGTGTCTACTTCCTATTCTTTTTTCCTTAGCTCTTCTAGGATGGTGTCTACTTCCTATTCTTTTTCCTCTCTTCCCCCCCTAAAGATTTTTTCATTTCTTCCAAACCATATCTCCTCACACCCTTCCTCAGTTTTGAGTGTGGTTAACTCTCTCCACTCATCTATTTCCATGAGATTGAACGCGAAAGACCTTTTATTTCCCACCATCTCTTCCTTACACTCATTCTCTTTATCACTCCACTCTATTTGATTGGAAAAATCACTCACACTCTCACACGAATAGAATGAAGCATCATCCTCTTCACTCGCCATCTCATTCTCACCCAAAGCAAAGGATTCACCTTCCGAGAAATTAAAGCAATCATAATCGGTAGCAAACAAGATAGAATCCTTACAAGCATTAAATAATACATCAAAATTTTTAATGGAATCACCTTCCCTAAATTTAAAGCAATCATAATCACATATGATGGAAGTATTAAGGCGAAGGGAGTCATCCACAAGGGTGTTTTCACTAAGAGCATAAGAGGCATTAGGAATTTTACCATAACTCGGCTCTTCTTCTTCCCAAACTACCTCGATGTCCTCATCCTCACTCTCCATCTCTACCTCCTTTTGATTTTCCAATTCGGAAATCGGAATTTCTTCAAGTACAGGGGCATAACAATCATATATTCCTTTAAAACTCTCCTCCCCCCAGCGTTTTCTTCTTCAATTCCTTGTATAATCCTTGGTTGGTTTTCCAAAGTGGGGATGTCATCTATGAGGGTGGAGTTGGCTTGGGACCCATTGATCTTCATGAGCTCCTCCATCATGGATAGCATCTTCGTTTCAACTTCTTCTAATGGAAGTCCTTCCTCCCGGAGTATAGCGAGATATTCTTTTAGTTCGCCCTTGATTTCGGCCTTCAATTTAGCAGTTTCCTTCTTGGCCATTCTCGCAAATGTTTCTATTTTTGCTTTAAGAATTTCAATTTCGTTCGTGGCCGGTGGGATAATATTACAAGGATTGGAATGGATGTTATATGGGAAAGAGTGTAGTGTTTTATAGGAATATGTAGTATTGTTTTCTTTGTGGTTTTGTGATGGAGGTGGGTAGTAAGTGTTTAGTTGGGGATTGGGAAATGAATTTGACTCGGGAGTATAGCTTGGATCAAGTTGTTGCATCATTTGCACAAGCTTACTCTCTATGTTTTGAGATATGTCTTTAGAGCTTAATGAGTCAATTTCTTGTAAATTTGGTGATTGTGAAGGGTAAGTTTCTTCGAAAGGTGGAGGTGGTGTTTCATAAGGATGTAGGTGATGATTTGGTGTATGGATTGGATAGTGATATGGAGGTGGCAAATGATATGTTGGTGGGATTGGGTAATGGTATGGAGGTGGATAGTGGTACATGGGTGGAGGGTAAGTATAATTGGAATGGGAGTAATGTGAATATGGTAGGGGTTGAGGATTTGCATAGGATTGTCCTCCATGATGTGGGTAACCATGGGGATTCATTTTAGCACTTAGTGGCAAGCTTTCAAATGATTTTTCAACAAGAATTTCCTGCACAATAGCTTAGCCAACAACAAATATTTCGCAACTAAAAGTAGTTGCAAGTGAGTAGCAAGATATTCAAAGATAGTATACTCACTTTCTCAAACTAAGTAACAAAAACAAATAAAATAAAACAAACAAAAAGAAAGAAAGCAATTCAAGAACTCTTAAAAATCTACTTCAAAGATGTCAACACAATTCAAGAACCGTTTGCCATCCCCGGCAACGGCTCCATTTTTTGATGTTGTGATATATGGTGAGTGTGAATGTGTGAAGGGTGGTAAAACGAAGAGTCAAGACTCCCCGAGTGTCGTGTCTCTCAAGGATGACGAATGGGAACCGGATAGGTGTGTTGGCATCTAAGAGGTTGAAGGAAAAGAGTTACGAGATTGGCTAAAGGTTGGATTCATTTGTAAGAGAGGGTAAGGTTGATAATGGTTGTGATGAAAATAAATGGAAAGGCAGAGATCGGGGCCTTAGGCTTCTCTATGTGGTCTATCTTTGGATAGTTTTGCGAGTGCAAGTCATGGAATAGACTAGGGAGTTCGTGGCACACTACCAAGTGGCGTCACACTTTGGACTCCCACATCCTCATTCGGTTGGGGCATTTCATCGAACACTTTGTCTACCACTCCTCTCGGATCTCGTCCTTTCGGACTAAGAGCGGAGATGTGGGTGAGACTCGTGAGTGGCCGCTATCGCGCACACACTCACTTCCTTTGGGTTTGCTACCTAATGTGGCCACAAAAGGCACAAAGCTTGAATAACATCATCCACACGAGTTCAACATCCAACAACCAAGCAACTCACAATTTAGAGCAATAATATTAAACATCCACATAGATCTACCATGGAGCCACCAATCCCCTATCTAATCTACTCTATCATACTAGAGAAACAAGAAAAAGAAAGGAAAATTCAAAGAAACAAGTATTGAATTAGAAATTGGAGAGAATGGTTACCAACCTTAGAAAGGGGATCTTTACAACCTTGATCTTGAAATCCCAATCTTCATTCTTGTCCTTGATCTATTCTAAACTATGAGAGAAAGGAATTTTCCCCCAAGAGGGGAGAAAACCCTCTAGATCTATTCTACCCTATTCTATGAATTTTCTGATCTATTCTAGTTGTCTTTAGGTTTTGGGCAAAAGGGATTTATATAGGTGACAAAAAGGGAACAAATTTCTCAAAATGGCCCTTGGCCCGACCACGCTTGCTTCCACGCGTGGTGGTGGGTGTGGGAGCTTACTGGAACCAGCCACACGCGTGTGAGGCTGCGTGGGACGCTACTACATTGCGGCTTGTTTGTCTATTTCTCTATTTTAGCCTCAAATCCCTCTCCAACCTGTGAAATACCTCAAAACTCTTTTTAGAAATGTTGTTAGAAGATTTTGATCGCATTTGAGCTAAAATGCATGCAATTGTTGTAGTCAGATGTTAAAACGATGCACTTTTAATCAAATAAAGACCCCTTATAAGTGCTATTCTTGGTGCTTATCAGGAACCGAATAGGTGTGTTCGCATCTAAGAGGTTGAAGGAAAAGAGTTGCGGGACTTGCTAAGGTTGGATGTCATTTGTAGGGAGGTAGAAAGGTTGGTAAAAGTTGTGTTAAATAAATAAAGAGGCGGAGATCGAGGCTTTAGGCTTCTCTATGTGGTCTATCTTTGGATGGGTTTGCGAATACTAAATGTGGAATAGACTAGGGAGTTCGTGGCACATTACCAAGTGGCGTCACACTTTGGATTCCAACTTCCTCATTCGGTTGGGGCATTTCATCGAACACTTTGTCTACATCTCCTCTCGGATCTTGTCCTTTCGGACTAAGAGCGGAGATGTGGGTGAGTTAGACTCATGAGTGGCCGCTATCGCGCACACACTCACTTCCTTTGGGTTTGCTACCTAATGTGGCCACAAAAGGCACAAAGCTTGAAGAACATCATCCACACAAGTTCATCATCCAACAAACAAGAAACTCACAATTCAAAGCAATAATATTAAACATCCACATAGATTAACCTTGGGGCCACCAATCCCCTATCTATCTACTCTATCATACTAAAGAAACAAGAGAAAGAAAGGAAATCTCAAAGAAACAAGTATTGAATTAGAAATTGGAGAGAATAGTTACCACCCTTAGAAAGGGGATCTTTACAACCTTGATCTTGAAATCCTTATCTTCAATCTTGCCCTTGGATTTAATCTAATCTATATGAGAAAGGAATTTTCCACCAAGAGGGGAGAAAACCCTCTTGATCTATTCTACTCTATTCTATGAATTTTCTGATCTATTCTCCTCTTCCTCTAGGTTTAGGGCAAAAGGGATTTATATAGGTGACAAAAAGGGAACCAATTTCCCGAAATGGCCCTTGGCCCGACAACGCCTACTTCCACGCGTGGTGGTGGGCGTGTGAGCTTACTGGAATTATTCCACGCCTAGCCACACGCGTGTGAGGCTGCGTGGGATAATACTGCATTGTGGCTTGTTTGTCTTTTGCTCTATTTTAACCTCAAATCCCTCTCCAACCTGTAAAATATCTCCAAACTCTTTCTAGGAATGTTGTTAGAAGATTTTGATCACATCTGAGCTAAAATGCATGCAATTGTTGTAATCGGATGTCAAAACGATGCACTTTTAATCTAATTAAGACCCCTTTTCAGTGCTATTCTTGGTGCTTATCACATACTTGGTTTATCCTCTTATCCCTTTTCTAATTTTAAGCCCCGTTTTGATCTTTAAAGTGTGGAAATATTTGTTTATATAGCTTTGTGTATGTGTTATGTTAGAGCTTACATGTTATATAGGATCGTTTGATGCATACCCTATATCCCAGAGCAAATTCCAAAGTGTGGAAAGGGATCTTTTATTTGTCTAATCTTTAGAATCCCTGTTCGTTCCTTTACCCTATATCGTATGGAAATATTGAGGACGATGTTTATTTTTAAAGTGTGGAAAGGACGCACTTTGTGCTTTATATGCGTATATGCTTAGATTAAGAAAGTTGAAGCTCTTGGGAATGATAAGCGGGTGCATTTGCAATTTGAAAAGAGAGTCACTATTTGTGTTATCTAGAGAGAATTTTGACTAGATGCCCAAAAATTTTTACTCTTGAAATATCTTTGAGGAAGTTACTTTTCGCACCCATGAGAGTGTTTAGAGCCAAATAAGTTTATATTCTTGCCTGCTTGCATGATGTTCACCTCTTATTTACGTAGGACCTTAGTCAAGGATCTCTCGAAGTGGGAGTGTGCACTTTTTAATTTGAGAAAGATAAAACTAGCGAGACCCGGAATTAGACTAATTTGGTAGGGCATGGGGCAAAAGGTGAGCCTGTTGGTAAGTTGGTAAGCTTAATGACAAAAAAAATCCCTTGATCACAAATAGAAAAAGGCATGAGGGGTTGACATGGAGAGAAGTCGAAAAGGCAAAAGGCCAATCACCAAGTTTAAAAATTGAGGGAAGCCAATTCGTTGGGTTGCGTTCAACCATAGTCTTCGGTAAGCAAAAAGCTTTATCTGGAGTCGGTTGTTCACATAAAAAGATCCCAATAATTGAGAAAATAAGAGATAAGGTGAGCCGCTTCGCTAGGATTCGGGTACCCATTGCACTGTCTTCGAAAAAGCATGGAGCTCCATGTAAAGTCGGGTGGCTCGATGACGTTATCCTAGGAAGTGAGAAGAAAAGAGGGACCGTGCTAAGCCAAAAGCGGTGAGTGGTCCATGTCCCTACCCTCATTTATATTTACGTTGGGCTTTGGCGTATAAGGATGGAAAAGTTGATTAGCTAGTGCACATCGTTCCCACTAGCGGGATCGGCTAGAGTCACTAATTAAATAGAAGGTGAACAAAAACTTCGGAAATGCATGCTTGCATATGGTGCGAGAGGTGTGATCCTTTATTTTTACTTGTTTATCTACGAAAGGTTTTTATTTCCCGAAAATATTTCTTGAGTTGATGACCTCTGACCAAAATCATTTGTAGATAACACAAATGATTTCTCTCGTTTCAACAGTCTTAGACACCCATCATTTTGACTTGCCAAAAGCTTTGTTTTACATAAGAAGATATCTCGGAGACTTATGAGCTTAGATAGTACATTATCTTGCTTGAGGGCAAGCAAGAACCAAATTGTGGAAAATTTGATAAGTCTCCGAGATACCCTTAAATCAAGTGCATAATAGGGTGTTTTGTCACGTTTATAGCATCCTTACATGATGAATTATGATCATAAATGCTTGAAAATCACTAACCAACACACAAAAGCTACTTTTAGCCTAAAGGAGGTGAAACAGGAGCCCCGGGAGCCAATATGAGCAAAAGTTGAGCTTAAAGAGCGAACCAGGCAAGATCGGAGCCCCGGAGGACCCAAGAGGATTGCCACACACGTGAGAGCATGCGTGGAAATAATCCAGTAGCCTCCCACGCACACTCACACGCGTGTGAGCTGGCGTGGAGACTGCATTGCGCGAAAATTGCTAGGGTTGTTTTTTCGGAGACTATTTAAACCCCTTTGATAGATTTTTAGAGGAGGTTCCCAGAAATTTAGTTTTCCCTTTCCTTAGTTATTCCTTTGGAGATTAGATTTTGTCTTGAATTTCATATCATGAGTGGCTAGTTTAATCTAGGGATTTGGATTGTGTGATTGCATGTTTCTAGTGTGATGATCTTATCTCTATTTTGGATCGAAATGCTTAGATTGTTGGATTATCTATTCTTGTCTATTGATTATTGTTTTGATGAGATCTTGTTTGGATTTGGCCAATCTAGATGAGTGATTGAGCTCTTGACTCTTTCATGTCTTTGATTAGAGTTAGGATTTGAAGCTTTGACACAATCATAGTTCCTATGGACTTCTTAAGAATAGTAGGATAGTGTGTAGCTTAAGTGTTTGATAAAATTCCTCTTAGAGCTTTGGATGCTTGAAGACACTCCTAAGTCAAAGAAGCATTAGTACACAAAGGTGGAAAAGGACTAAGACAACACACTCTTGAATAGCCAACATCCTTGCATTATCTATCCATTACCTTAGTCACACCACAATGCAATATACATGAACACTATCCAATCCCTACCCCTTTTACATATTTTCAAAACTCTTTTACTTTATTACTTTCTTGTACTCAAACCAAACCTTATGAACTCCTATCACTCACAATCCACCATTCAGCACACTCGAATCCCTTGCGTGACTCAATCAAGTAAACACCCGAACACTTGACACCCCTCCACGTCCCTCCTTCGAGACCGACACTCGGGGCGTCACTGACTTTCCGTTTTAACACAAATATCTTTTGACACCTCAATCCACTCACGCAATACCAACAATCCGTCACTAGGTTAATCCAAATTGAGAAAGTTAAACCCAACTTTTAAATTAAATGGGTTCAAATTTTAAGCAACCCCTAATGCTTAAAAAACTTTTTAAAAAAACCCAAACCAATTTAGTTTTTTTTTTGAAATGGACTAGGTCTGGCCGAAATGGGCCAGACCCGACCTAAACCGGATAAGAATCACATCCAAAGAACCTGATAAGCACTAAGAATAGCTTGTTTTAGGGGTCATTTACGGGCTAGAATTGTAGAGTTTATTACCCATTTCATAAGAATTTCATGCATTAAGACTCGAATGTGACCAAAAACCCCTTACATGAGCAAGGAAGAAGTTTTTAAGCAATTCTACAGCCAAAAGGAGGACTTAAGGCCAAAACTGAGCAGAAAATGAAGAAACCATGAAGCAGGAGCCTCCCACGCGGCCTCACACGCGTGTGGGTAGACGTAGAATCATTCCAGTAGCTTCCCACGCCCTCCACCACGCGTGGCAATAGCTGTCGAAGACTTAAGGCTCGGCGCGTCGAGCCCAAGACTCGACGCGTCGAGAATATGCCATAGCATTTTCACGTAAATTCCTTGAGGGCTCGATGCGACGAGCCAGGAGAGCCCTGTGACACCCTAAAAATCAGCTTCGGGAAAAATGTCTATTTTGCCCCTATTTTGTTCCCACTATATAAGGCTCATTATCCCAAGCCCTAGGCAGCACATATTAGGAGATATCATCATATATTAGGTTTTAGATTAGGTTTTCTTGGGATTTTTCTCCCCTCTTGGGGGAAAACACCTTTCCTTGTTAGATTAGATTCAACTCAAGAGCAAGAATGAAGATTGGAATTCCAAGAACAAGGTGTAAAAGAATCCATTCTTGTGGATGGTAACTTCTCTCTTTAATATCTCAAATCAATACTTGCTTTCTTGAGTTTTTCATTTCTTCTTCTTGTTTCTTTATTATGCTAGAGTAGATTAGAAAGGGGATTGGTGGCCCTGAAGCTAAACTATGTGGTTGGTTTGATATTAAATTGCTTTTAGATTGTGAGCTTGTGATTGTTGGATGATAAACTTGTGTGGAGGATGTTCATAATGCTTTGTGCCTAAGTGTGGCCACATTAGGTAGCAAATCCATAGGAAGTGAGTGTGTGCGCGATAGCGGCCACTCACGAGTCTAACTCACCCACATCTCCGCCCTTAGTTCGAAAGGACGAGGTCCGAGAGGAGTGGTAGACAAGGTGTTTGACAAAATGCCCCAACCGAATGAGGATGTGGGAGTCCAAGTGTAACGCCACTTGCTGATGTGCCATGAACTCCCTAGCCAAATCCTAGTCCCTTGCTTGCAAAACCAATAGATAGTAGACCACATAGGTTAGCCACGAGCCCCAATCTCCACCTTACTTTTCCTTTAATTACAACCAACACAACCTTTCAAACCTTCCTATAAATGACATCCAATCTTAGCAAATCTCGTAACTCTTTCTTTTCAACCTCCTAAAGGTCAACACTAATTCGTTCCAAATTGTCATCCTCGAGAGACACGACACTCGGGGGGTCTTGACTCTTCGTTTTACCACTTATCCACCTCACCACAAAATACTACACATCAAAATGGCGTCGTTGCCGGGGATGGCAAACGGTTCTTAAATTGTGTTGACGTTTTTGAAGTAGATTTGAAAGAGTTCTTGAATTGCTTTCTTTCTTTTTGTTTATTTTATTTTCTTAATTTTGGTTATTTGATTGAAAAAGTGAGCCTATTATCTTTGAATATCTTGTGCTCACTTGCAACTAGTTGTAGTTGCAAAAGATTTGTTGTTGGTCAAGCTTTGTGCAGGGAATTTTATTGAAAATCAATTAGAAGCTTGCCAATGAGAGGTCAAATGCATCCCCATGGTTGCCCACACCATGAGGGTAATCCTTTAAACCATGTTCCACCCCAACCATATACTTATTATCCCCATTCCACCCATACTTACATTCCACCAACATATCGCTATCCACCTCAAAACCCTTATCCATTTCCATATCACTACTTACTGCACCCAACTTCTTATCCATCTTATATACATAACCATCACCCACCGCCATACACACACCATATCCCACCGAATCAAAACAAATTTCCCCCACAATACTCCACTTATCAAAATGACTCGGTGAGCTCTAAAGAAATATTCCAAAACATAGAGAGTAAGCTCGCACAGATGATGAGAACAATTGACCCAAGCTATACTCCCGAGCCATTTTCGTTCCATAATTCCCACCCAAGCAACCATTACCCATCTCCATCACAAATTTTTAAAGGAAACAATCCTACACATTACCTTGAAACACCGCCTTCTAATCCATATTTTACCATACCCGATCCTTGTGATTATATCCCATCGGCTAAGGACGAAATCGAAATTCTTAAAGAGAAAATAGAAGTATTCACAAGAATGGCCAAGGAGGATACGGCTAACTTAAAAGCCGAAATTAGGAGCGAATTAAAGGATTATCTCGCTACTCTCTGGGAAGAAGGACTTCCATTGGAGGAGATTAAAACAAAAATGCTAGCCATGATGGAGGAGTTCATGAGGACAAGTTCATCACGGAAAGACTATCCACTTGTAGAGAATCTCCCAATCTCGAAAGCCAATCCAAGGGTTGAGGCACAAAACGCTGGAAAAGAAGTAGGTAGTGAAGGGATGGTAGATTGTTATGCTCCGGTGCTAGAAGAAGTTCCAATCTTTGAATTGGAAAATCCAAAAGAGGTCGAGATGGAGAGCGATGATGAGAACATCGAAGTAGTATGGGAAGATAAAGAGCCTAAACATGGTAACATTCCTAAACCTTCTTGCATTACTACCTTCGAAAATCTATGTTCTCTTGATAGATTTACTTTTGACACTCGAGTGGATGACTCCCTTTTACAATGCAACTATGATTTATATTCTTATGATACTGAATGTTTTTATTTCCGGGAGAATGATTCCATAGGCTTTGTTGACAATTTTATGAATGAGTGCGAAAGTCTTGATAAAAATACTCATGCTCCTTGTAAAGACGACTCCCTACGTATTGATATTTCTATTACTTGCGACTATGATTACTTTAATTTTTGGGAGGATGAATCTATAGTAAATCGTGATATATTGGTTGGAAATCATAGGGATTCTAGTTTGTTTGAAGATGAATATAATAGGTTTAAATTCTTGGAAAATGAATCTTATGATTTGGGACGAGATGAGTTGATAGGTGAGGCGGATATTGCTTTGTTATATTCTGAAAAAGAAAAGGGTGATTCTTTTAGACAATTAGAGTGGGAAAATGAGAATAGAGAGTGTGAGAAAGAGATGATGGATAAGGAGGGAATTTTCACGTTTGATTTGTACGAGGGAATTGAGGGGGGTGATATGACTTCCAGTGAAGGGATATGCTCTCAACCTTATGAAAAAATTGATAAGAACATCAGGGGTGGAAGAGAGCATGAGAAAATAGGGGAAGATCACACTACCTTTGAGAAATCAAGGGGAGTGTTTGAAGCCATGAACCTTCCAATTATACACCTTGTTCTTCCTTTATTTGCGTGGGAATTCAAGGATGTTCCCCATCTTGAGGCATACCTTGAAGCAAAAGTACATGGGATGCTTGGTAAGGTCCCAAAATCTGTGTGCTTCGAAGGATAGAGCACACAACGTCTGGCCAGGAGACGTTAAACCATGGCGCACTTGGGAGGCAATCCCAACGTTATCCTTTATTTTTAAGAAAATTTTATTTACAGTTATTATTTTGTTTCTTTTAGTTGTTTTAAGTTTATTTCAATGCAGCCGTTTAAGCTAACAAATGCAGGATAACCATTTCGGAGGCATAGATTTACTTTTAATTTGGCTAATACCAAAGAAAAGGAGATGATGAGCCGACAATCTTAGAGTAGATGGGCAGGAAGCTGAAGATAAGGTTGTAGAGATGCATCGTATGGTATATCATTCTAACTTTTCTTCCAATTTTTATAAGCAAAATTTGTCTTGGTTCACAAAGGATGAGTTGCATCATTTTGTTATAATGTGTATAATATTTTTAGAAAACTTATTTGAAGCCCAGAGCACACTTTTTAAGTGTGGAAAGATGCTTTAATGCACAATCTTTTAAGATCCTAATCCTTTTTCCTCCGTTCCTCATGGAAACATCGAGGACGATGTTCACTTTTAAGTGTGGAAAGGATTTATGCTTCTTGAAATAGTTGATTAATTGAGTGATAAGGTATAGAAACTAGAGGGCGTGTTATTGCCAATACTATCTAGGAAGGCTCCTAACCTTGTGCCAAATACAAATGTTTTAAATATGCTTTGGAAGTTACACTTTGCACCAATTTGCACAATTTGACCCAAAATTGAAAAATTTTCCTTTTGTGTGCTTGCATGTCTTCACCTTGTATTTTGTTTGGACCTCAGTCAAAGATCTCTCGAAGTGAGAGTGTGAACCCCCTGAGTTTTAGAATGATAAAAATTGCGAAACCCGGAAATTGAATTAATCTTAGCAGGACATGGGGCAAAAGGTGAGCCTAAGTGAGCTTAGAGTGAAAAATCCCTACTCCCTAGAAAAAGGCATGAGGGGTTGATATGGTGAAAAGAAAAAAAGGCAAAGGCCACTCCTAGAGATAAAAACAGAGGTGAGCCATCTAGTCTGGATACAAGGTAACCATTGCACCATCTTCGAAAAAGCATGGAGATCCGTGTGAAGTTGGTTACCTTGAAGAGATCCTGAAAGATGAGAAAAATAGAGAGGAGGTGAGCCGCTTCGCTAGGATTCAGGCACCCATTGCACTGTCTTCGAAAAAGCATGGAGCTCCATGTGAAGTTGGGTCGCCTGATGACGTTATCCTAGGAAGTGAGAAAATAGAGTGATCGCCCAAGCCATGGCGATGAGCGGTCCATGTCCTTGCCCTCACTTATATAACGTAAAGGGGTTTTGGCGTTTTGGTTGGAAATTGGCTAGGGGGTGCACATCGTTCCCACTTGTCGGATCGGCTAGAGGCACCTAGAAAATACAAGGTGAAACCATATTGTCATTTGCATGCTTGAAAGGTGTAAAACTTTTTGTGTTATATCCATCTCTTGAGACTTTAACTTCCTTAGCATATTTCTTACATTTGGTCGGCATGAGTTTAGCGGTCTTGGTAGATAGTGTAGGGAATTTCACCCACTCAACTCCGAACACCCACACATCGCTTGATCAATTAACAATGAGAAAATGAACTATCCTTGGTGCTTAGATGATTAGAATTTAGAAAAGTATGCTTGCTTGAGGACAAGCAAGGTTTAAGTGTGGAAACTTTGATAAGCACCAAGAATAGCTTGTTTTAGGGGTCATTTACGGGCTAGAATTGTAGAGTTTATTACCCATTTCATAAGAATATCATGCATTAAGACTCGAATGTGACCAAAAACCACTAACATGAGCGTGGAAGATGTTTTTAAGCAATTCTACAGCCAAAAGGAGGACTTAAGGCCAAAACTGAGCAGAAAATGAAGAAACCATGAAGTAGGAGCCTCCCACGCGGCCTCACACGCGTGTGGGTGGACGTGGAATCATTCCAGTAGCTTCCCACGCCCTCCACTACGCGTGGCAATAGCTGTCGAAGACTTAAGGCTCGACGCGTCGAGAATATGCCGTAGCATTTTCGCGTAAATTCCTTGAGGGCTCGACGCGACGAGCCAGGAGAGCCCTGTGACACCCTAAAAATCAGCTTCGGGAAAAATGTCTATTTTGCCCCTATTTTGTTCCCACTATATAAGGCTCATTATCCCAAGCCCTAGGCAGCACATATTAGGAGATATCATCATATATTAGGTTTTAGATTAGGTTTTCTTGGGGTTTTTCTCCCCTCTTGGGGGAAAACACCTTTCCTTGTTAGATTAGATTTAATTCAAGAGCAAGAATGAAGATTGGAATTCCAAGAACAAGGTGTAAAAGAATCCATTCTTTTGGATGGTAACTTCTCTCTTTAATATCTCAAATCAATACTTGCTTTCTTGAGTTTTTCATTTCTTCTTCTTGTTTCTTTATTATGCTAGAGTAGATTAGAAAGGGGATTGGTGGCCCCGAAGCTAAACTATGTGGTTGATTTGATATTAAATTGCTTTTAGATTGTGAGCTTGTGATTGTTGGATGATAAACTTGTGTGGAGGATGTTCATAATGCTTTGTGCCTAAGTGTGGCCACATTAGGTAGCAAATCCATAGGAAGTGAGTGTGTGCGCGATAGCGGCCACTCACGAGTCTAACTCACCCACATCTCCGCCCTTAGTTCGAAAGGATGAGGTCCAAGAGGAATGGTAGACAAGGTGTTTGACAAATGCCCCAACCGAATGAGGATGTGGGAGTCCAAGTGTGACGCCACTTGGCGATGTGCCATGAACTTCCTAGCCAAATCCTAGTCCCTTGCTTGCAAAACCAATAGCTAGTAGACCACATAGGTTAGCCACGAGCCCCAATCTCCACCTTACTTTTCCTTTAATTACAACCAACACAACCTTTCAAACCTTCCTATAAATGACATCTAATCTTAGCAAATCCCGTAACTCTTTCTTTTCAACGTCCAAAAGGCCAACACTAATTCGTTCCAATTTGTCATCCTCGAGAGACACGACACTCGGGGGGTCTTGACTCTTCGTTTTACCACTTATCCACCTCACCACAAAATACTACACATCAGAACCCTAACAGCCCGTTTGGTTCGCTAGAAAATATTTGAAGGAAATGGAATTCAAATTCCATGGAAAACAAATTACCAGAAAACAGATTCCACTGTTTGGTTGGTGAAAAAGAAATTACTAGGAATATGAATTTCATTGTTTGATTGGATTTGGAAGGGTAAAGAATTATGAATATAGACACCAATATGCCCTTAGTAATAATGGTTTGGCTATATATAATGTGTAATTAATAAATTTGATTGAGGAGGGTCCCTGGCCCCTTCTCTTCACCAAAAAAAAAAAATAAATTTGATTGAGGATAAAATAGTCCAAAGCTTATACTTTCTTCCCACCTTCCTTAGAAAACAAAATACCTAACTCTACTTAGGAATTTGTTTTCCTTCTTCTTTGGAAAGTCAAATTCCATGGAAACTATTTTACATCTAACCAAACAACATAATCTTTCATTTTCCTCAACTTTTTTTAAACCATTTTCCATGGAATTGATTTTCCATCCAACCAAACATGCCATAATAGTCTTCTGAACAATCATACGCAGCCAGAGAGAGAAGGAAACGCAGGGGTATGGAGTTCTCCGCCCACCGCCACAGCCGGAACCACCTCTCCCCGTCGTCAAAAAAGGCATAATGCATATTATCAAAGATTCACAGATTTAGAAATGCATACATATGTAATTTTAGGCATAAAAACTTATAAAATTACCGTGCTGATAACGTGCTGTAAACTCATTAGCTCAAACATAATGCACGGAGAAAGATAAAGACAAAGTAAGGGAGACAAAGCAAGATTCATCTTTTATTCATCATCTCTCTACCATTTTACAAAAGGGAGATACTGATGTTATGTGTATAGTGGTGAGGGTGAATGTGGTATGGAAGTGGTAAAACGAAGAGTCATAAACTTCCCGAGTGTCGTATCTCTCAAGGATGGCGAATGGGAACCGAATTTATGTTGGCATTTAAGAGGTTGATAGGTAAGAGTTACAAGAATCAAAGGGAGAGGTGTTGTTCATGGTTGGTTTTGGAGGTAAAAAGAGATAGAAAATACAAAAGATAAAAGGAAGGGGTGCATGCCAAAGTTAAGCTAAAGGATTGATTATCGTAGGTACCTTGGAATTGGGTTTCGGGATTGATCTAGGGAGTCACGATCTTTGTATTGAGTGGCGTCACACTCAAACTCCCAATCCTCATTCGGTTGAGGCATTTCATCGAACACCTAGCCTACCACTCCTCTCGGATCTCATCCTTTCGCATTAAGAGCGGAGATATATATGAGTTGGGCTCGTGAGAGGCAGCTATCGCGCACTCTCTCACTTCCACTCGGTTTACTACCTATCCCGACCGGAAATAGAAGCAAAGATTAAACAACATCATCCATACATTCATCAATCATACTCCCACAATACTAAGATCATAATATCAAATTATAAGCATCAATCCATAGATCAACAAGGGCACACACACCCAACTACTCTACTCTACCATAATAAACATAAATAGAAGCAATATAAACAATGCAAGAATATAAAAGAGTAAACTTTATATTAATAGAAAAGAATTTATACCTAAAGAAGCTTGAATCTACATAATCTTCATCTTCCAATCCTAAGCTAAATCTATTCTAAGGAGGAATGTTTTCTTCCCCAAAGGGGAAGAATTTTGAAAGGGAAATCAGATCTAAAGCTATTGGGGGCTGCTGGAAACTGATCTAAAAGACCTATAAAGGGCATATATATAGCCCCCAAAATTTCGCCCTAATAATTTCCGCGCTGTGTCGCGTCCACGCGGCTCACACGCTTGTGAGCGTGCGTGGGAGCGAACCAGTAAGCAACCACGCCGCTCACACGCGTGTGAGCGTGCGTGGTGAAGTTTTCTTCTTCAGTCTTCTTCTATGTTGTAGCTCTCGTCGATACGGTTCCATAGCCACCTGCCTCGCCTCATTCGGACATTCCTAGCTCCGGTTACGTCCGTTTTACTGAAGTGTCGCCGGAATGCCCTGCGAAGTGCAAGAATTATGCAAATTATATAAAAACACACAAGATTAGTCCCTAGACCTATATGCAATGAAATTACCCTATCTTAGCATGTTTCTAGGCCTAATGGACATCTATTATAGCATATTTTATACCTAAATGACCCCTAAAATATGGCTACTTTCGGCACTTATCAAATTTTCCACACTTTAACTTTGCTTGTCCTCAAGCAATTCACCATTAAACGCTAATCATTTAAGTGTCAAAGGTAGCTGTGTTCTCAATCAATTAATCGGTCTATCAACTCTAGGGTGTAACAACGGAGTGGGTGAAATTCTGCACATTATCTACACAGAATGGTAACCACATGCCATACACTCTAAGAATATACAAACGAAGTGTAACACCCCGGTTCTCAAGACTTACACTTATCACGAAATCCGTAATAAACGCTGCGGAAGCTTATACATCATATCAACAGAAAACCGGGTGCTACCGCCACACTTAGAGTGAATTCTATCACCTCTTTGATAAAACTTCCACTCTCAGTGCACAGGCTAAAAGAAATTTCACTCAACATCAACACCCCAAACATCAAAATATAATATTTTAGGTATATATATATATATATTAATATCAAAAGATATCTACAAGAGTTTGCCCGACGGGCTGTCATTACAAACTCCGGGTCCTCCACAACCTAACAGACTAGAGTCAGCCAAAACTAAGGTTACCAAAAGATATTTACTGGGCTGACTGGGGTTGCTGGAGTATAGTCAGGGGATGCTGGAGTATAGCCTGGAGAGTAGCCTTGAGAATAGGGTGGAGAATACGGGTCTCTGCCCGACGTGTCATGCAGAATCTGACCAACAAAAGTAGGTCCCGGGCAAACATGATCAGGAGTGTTTGCCGGGCTACAGGATCCCTCACTGGATGACATCTGAAATGACGTACACGGTGAAGTGTAGTTAGCACGACGGCTAAGTAAGGTAATCCATTTGTCACTTCCATCAGGTAAAAGTTTTGACAAATATTTCAGAAAGGTAAATACACATTACCAAATATGGTGTCCAGGTCTTTCATAACTGAAATCAACAGTTAATGCCATATAATTACAAGAATATAATGAGTATATAAGTCACAACACATTTCCTTACTCAAATTTCCTAGTTCATCAAACTAGGTTGCCTTTGACTTCTTTTTCATTCGGGCTAGGTTTTCAGCACTAGCCATGTCTATTACATATGTCATTGCCGCAATTATGACCTCTAGTTGTCTTTAATTACAAAAACGCTACTTAGTTTCTGACTAGAAGCAAGAGACCTTATTGAGGATACAAGTTTCTTTGACTAGACCAAAATCGGATCTGGACATGGGGATTACGGTCCTGCCCCAAGTCTCATTCGTGATCCCTTGGACGAAGGTTCATCATTATGGTCCCTAGTTTGGCCCCACCTAGGTCCATAAAGCTGATACCAACCCGAAAATGACATGAGTATCTATACTTAAGTGTGCACACCCCCACGGCCTACGCCTGACTGAGTGATATAGAAAACTCCCCTGCGCCTGACTGAGTGACGCAGAGCCTCCCTACGCCTGACGAAGTGACGTAGAGACTCCCTACGCCTGACGAAGTGACGTAGAGACTTGGCGAATAGACTTCGCTTTACGTATGAATAAAACCTGCGCCTGACTGAGTGACGCAGAAACTCCCTACGCCTGACGAAGTGACGTAGAGGCTTGGCGTATACTGCCGTACATATATTGAAGAAGACCATCGGTACTATAGCCCGAGGTAATATAAATGACAAGGTCCTCTTTAACTTCTTGAAACTAAGGTTTTAAAAACATTTCCCCTCCTTTCTCATCTTCTTTTGGACATTTTCCACAAAATCAAGTCCCTATTTTGAAAACAATTACCATTCTCAACTTGGTTCACAAGTCTCGTCTCTCAAAACATCTTTCTCAAAACATTTTCCATCATCACACTACACATTTGTATATATGCATACCACATAAGCCTAACACTTTCCACATATTTATGCATATTCACTTAAGGTACACATACCAAATATATACATATTACAACACTCCATTTAAATATACATACATACTCATATATGTACATATATTATAATACACACATTACACGTATATATATATACATACCACATATATATATACTTAATACTCATACCATATATAATATGTATATATTACTTATATACACATACGTAGGTTATGCTACACATCCAATATATATAAATATGTAATACTATTTTCATATATATAAATATATCACACACATACATATACAGTATATATATACCACACGCACACATCATATATATATTACACACACTCACAATTATCATTAACACATCAATAATCATACTAAGCATAATTCAGAAAATTCAGCTTGGCGCAGTCCGAAAGATTGAGCCGGTAAAAATAGTTCCCGAACTCTTTTTCACTTGAAATTTTTATGGTAGAACCCCAACTTATAGTACTTGATGTCCATAAAAAGTTTTGGTCATTTTGATCCACGAATAAACACAGAAAATTCCATTTTTGCCCTTGGCAGTGGGCTGTCCGGAATTCTGTCTCTCCCTGGACCAGTTTTGGGAAAAATTCCGAAAACCATACTTCCACTACTCCGATCATTATGAAATTTTATATGCGGGTTCTACACTTATAGAAATACATGTCTAAAAAAAATTGGATCAAAATACCTTACCAATTTTTCCCAATAAATTTCGGAAGTTACTGCCAGAATCTACCCTGATTTCCTTTCACTATTTTCACAAGTATAAGCTCATATGAACATAAATACAACATATACAAGCATATCCAAGCTATGAACATGTATACAAAAATATTCCCAAAGCTCCAAAAACACCATATTTCAACCAAAATCAATTATCCAAATTCAAGTGACTAATTCCAACTTAAGGGAATTCCTTACCTTGTAAAGGATTTCTAACACCTTAGGAAGCAATTTTGGATCCTTTCCCCAATTTTCACCTTAAAACCTAGGTTCAAAATCAACACCATAACATCATGTATCAAGAAATTAAACATAGATTCATAACCTAGGAAGGATTACAAAGCTTTCTACCGAATAATATCGAAAACTTACCGAATAAATTGGAAGTTTAGAAGGATTTGGCTATGGAACTTTGGAAGAAAAAATGGTGGAAGATGATCACACCTCTCTCTCTCTCTTTTTGGCATTTGGGGAAGAAAAGGGAAAAAAAATTCCTTTTATATTTAATCCCAACTTATGGGATAAGCTTTAGGAAAAAAAATAATAAAATAATAAAATATCTCCACAACATATCAGTTGTGGTCCAAACAGATAAAGTTTCGGTGGAAAATAATCCAGAAAGAATAATTTTCGAAACCACAAATTTATTCCAGTCAAAAGCTCCAAAATGGGCTAGGTTCGGTACACTGCGGAAATTTCGCGGTGTACGATCAGAAATAAATTTCGACCCTTATAGCTCATCCAATTTCAACTTAACTAAGCAGGAAGTTCATACTTAGTCATAACATGCCTAATCATCAATTTTTAAGGAAATCCGAGCTGAAAATTCGTCCTCGAAAATTTTACGGTTCGTGACCGGCACGAACGATCGCAGCTTAATGACAACTATACCTCCGTATAAAAATTCCCTTGACATATCGGGAGATCATCTTATGAATGTCATAGCCTAAAGATATATTTTCCGACCCTTAGACTTATCGGAAAGACGAGGGGTTACAGTCTACCCTCCTTAAAAAGAGTTTCGTCCCCGAAACTCAAAAGCATTTCAGGCCACGATTTTTCCTTTTGGCTTTGACACTTACAATCCAAACTTTCAGACTCTCAGTCCGAATTACTCCCCTTAATTTCCTACATCTGGCACTCATTAATCAAGAGTCTGCCAAGTTCCTCCTTACTATTGTCCAAACAGATGACTCAAATCTGTTCCATTGCCATGGCCATACGGTCCATCGCCGAGACATCATTGCTTTCCCTAGCAGGTACGCTTCGTCTAGGAGGCATCTTGCTGAACAAGCGATTCTGAGTTAGCTCTCTTAAAGTTAGAAGTTAGAATTCGAGGGTCTAACCATTAATCATATTCATCAGGTAGGTATCCCTACCATGGCATAACAGTAGCAAGGCATCATGTCAATAGCCGACTTAAACCAATATGACCAACAATCAGCATATATATGCAATGACAAGTAGTAATTATACTACGCAACAATTAAATCACATATTATACACGGAATGGCAAGGTACCCCGTTCTCTGTCCGGCCTCCGGCCTCCAGCTCCAGCTCCAACTCCAACAAGGTCAACTTAAACTGACTCGAACCCTAGGCTGACTCGAATCATAGGCTCTTATACTAACTTGCGACAGAGCCTAACTCATTCTATTGCCCAAAGTAAGGACCTCAAAACCATGCTCTGATACCACCTTGTAACACCCCAATTTCTGCTCCGACAACTATTACAATATGCGTAATATAACGCTGCGGAAGCTTACATCTTACAGCAGTAAACTGGGTGCTACCGCCACACTTAGAGTGAAGCCTATCACCTCTTTGATAAAACTTCCACTCTAAGTGCACAGGCTAAAAGAAACACACTCAACATCAACACCCCAAACATCAAAATATAATATTCTAGGCATATATATTAATATCAAAAGGTATTTATAAGAATTTGCCCGACGGCTGTTACTTACAAACTTCGGGTCCTCCACTGCCCTAACAGACTAGAGCCAGCCAAAACTAAGGCTACCAAAAGATATATATACACAAAAAGAGAAAACCATCCAAAAACTTCCCAACTCTGGCCTTCTAATCCAAACTTCGGTACACCGGTGTGGTGTACGTGCCCCAAACGAGGTGCCACTCTCCCTCGAACCACATGATGTGATCGAGGAAGCGACACTCGACTAACATCATTGACCACTCGTCACGAAAATCTCGTGGGTCGGAGTCCCACGGACACGGGTAGCGGACAATGAACTCGATAGGGTCAGAACCGGGAATAAGCTCTATGGGGTAGTACCCATACTGAGCATTTGACTCATCTACTAAGTCCAAAAAGGAATAAGGATTGACTGGGCTGACTGTGGTTGCTGGAGTATAGTCAGGGGACGCTGGAGTATAGTCTGGAGAGCTTTGAGAATCGGGTGGAGAATAGGGGTCTCTGTCCGGCGTGTCATGCAAAGTCTGACCAACAAAAGTAGGTCCCGGGCAAACATGATCAGGAGTGTTTGCCGGGCTACAGGATCCTTCACTGTATGACATCTGAAATGACGTACACGGTGAAGTGTAATTAGCACAACGGCTAAGTAAGGTAATCCATTTGTCACTTCCATCAGATAAAAGTTTTGACAAATATTTCATAAAGGTAAATACACATTACCAAATATGGTGTCCATGCCTTTCATTACTGCAATCAACAATTAATGCCATATAATCACAAGCATATAATGAGTATATAAGTCACAACACATTTCCTTATCAAACTTCCTAGTTCATCAAACTAGGTTGCCTTTGATTTCTTTTCATACAGGATAGGTTTTCAGAACTATCCCTGTCTATCACACATGTCAATGCCACAATTATGACTTCTAGTTGTCTTCAATTATGAAAACGTTACTTAGTTTCTGACTAGAAGCAAGAGACCTTATTGAGGATACAAGTTTCTTTGACTAGACCGAAATCGGATCTGGACATGGGGATTACGGTCCTGCCCCAAGTCTCGTTCGTGATCCCTTGGACGAAGGTTCATCATTATGGTCCCTAGTTTGGCCCCACCTAGGTCCATAAAGCTGATACCAACCCGAAAATGACATGAGTATCTATACTTAAGTGTGCACACCCCCACGGCCTACGCCTGACTGAGTGATATAGAAAACTCCCCTACGCCTGACTGAGTGACGCAGAGACTCCCTACGCCTGACGAAGTGACGTAGAGACAACTGTACATATATTGAAGAAAACCATCGGTAGTATAGCCCGAGGTAATATAAATGACAAGGTCCTCTTTGACTTCCTGAAACTAAGGTTTTGAAAACATTTTCCTTCCTTTCTCATCTTCCTTGAGTCAAAATCATTTTTGGACATTTTCCACAAAATCAAGTCCCCATTTTGAAATCAATTACCATTCTCACCTTGGTTCACAAGTCTTGTTTCTCAAAACATTTTCCATCATCACCCTACACGTATGTATATATGCATACCACACAACACTTTCCACATATTTATGCATATTCACTTAAGGTACACATACCCAAATATATACATACTACAACACTTTATTTAATTATACATACATACTCATATGTGTACATATATACACACATTACCCGTATATATACATATATACATAATACACGTATATACATATATACACACATACCATATATATATATACACAACACGTATATATATATATATGCTGCCCCATACACACATATAATATGTATACATAATACGGTACATATACTACAATTATATATACATAATGTCATACGTTATACTACTTGTACCTACTTGTTGTATACTATATAAATACATGTACATATATATACATCCTATACATATGATATATATATACTACATACACGTATATATGTATATATATATTGACATATACTATATTCACAATATAGGTAATTTGGCCTACTAACAACATAACATAACATATTTCATAGTATAGATAATTACATATACTAGTACAATAACATGACATATACATATGTGTATTATGTAGAACATAGTCATAATCCACGTCCTTAGCATCACCTAATCACCATTAACTCACTAACTATCTCACAATTATCATTAACACATCCATAATCATACTAAGAATAATTCAGAAAATTTCAGCTTGGCGCAGTCCGAAAGATTGAGCCGGTAAAAATAGTTCCCGAACTCTTTTTCACTTGAAAGTTTTATGGTAGGATCCCAACTTATAGTACTTGATGTCCATAAAAAGTTTTGGTCATTTTGGTCCGCGAATAAACACAGAAAATTCCATCTTTGCCCTTGGCAGTGTGCTGTCCGGAATTTTTCTCTCTCTGGACCAGTTTTGGAGAAAAATTCGAAAACCATACTTCCACTACTCCGATCATTATGAAATTTTATATGCGGGTTCTAAACTTATAGAAATACATGTCTAAAAAAAATAGGATTAAAATACCTTACCAATATTTCCCAATAAATCTCGGAAGTTACTGCCAGAATCTACCCTGATTTCCTTTCACTATTTTCACAAGTATAAGCCTATATGGACATAAATACAACATATACAAGCATATCCAAGCTATGAACATGTATACAAAAATATTTCCAAAGCTCCAAAAACACCATATTTCAACCAAATAATCAATTATCTAATTTCAAGTGACTAAACCAACTTAAGGGAATTCCTTACCTCAATTAGCTACTAAAATCCTTAGAAAGAGTCTTTGAGTGATTTCCCCCAAATTCTTCTTGAAACCCTAGACCAGAATCCAACATCATAACAACACAATTTAGGAAATCTAAACTTAGATTATGAATCTAGAGAGGAATATAAGACTATCTACCGAATAAAATTGGAATCTTACCGAACAATTTGAGAGTTGTGAACAAAGCTTGGCTATGGTTTTAATGGAGGAAAATGGTGAAAATCATCTCTCTTTCTCTCTTTTTGATTTCGGCAATGGGAAGAAGAAAAGGGAAACAAATGGCTTTTATACTCACATCACACATAATTGGCTTATGTGATAAGATTAAGAAAAAAATAATAAAATAATAAAATATCT
>NC_044927.1:13470361-13470736 GCF_003576645.1 Ipomoea triloba
TACTCAAGTCCTTTACCACAATTCTACTACCCACTTAATCATATTCATCAGGTAGGTATCCCTACCATGGCATAACAGTAGCAAGGCATCATGCCAATAGCCAACTTAAACCAACATGACTAACAATCAGCATATATATGCAATGACAAGTAGTAATTATACTACGCATCAATTAAATCACAAATTATGCACGGAATGACAAGGTACCCCTTTCTCTGTCCGGCCTCCAGCTCCAGCTCCAACTCCAACAAGGTCAACTTAAACTGACTCGAACCCTAGGCTGACTCGAATCATAGGCTCTTATACTAACTTGCGACAGAGCCTAACTCATTCTATTGCCCAAAGTAAGGACCTCAAAACCATGCTCTGATACCA
>NC_044927.1:13472399-13474596 GCF_003576645.1 Ipomoea triloba
CTTTATCACATTCATCAAGATTATCATGAATTGTAAAGGAGTCATCCTCACAAACATTATAAGAATTTTCAATTAGAGTTGGAGTGAAAGTTTTACCTTGTGCGGGGTTTTCTTCTTCCCACACGATTTCAATGTTATCCTCGTCTTCACTCTCAATCTCTCCCCATTGGCGTGCGTTCAACTCAGGAGTCAAAACTTCTTGGAGCACCGGGCCATCAAGTTCTTCTTGTTCTTCTACACTCACCTCTTCATCGTCAACTGTCTTGTCCATCTTGTCACTCTCCTGTTGGTTGGTTTCCATTGTTGGGTGATCCATTGGTAGCATTCTCTTCATAAGCTCTTCCGACATTGATAGCATTTTAGCCTCAATTTCGTATAGTGGAAGTCCTTCCTCGCGAAGAATAACAAGACTCTTTTTCATTTCGCTTCTGATTTCATTTCTGAATTTGATAGTATCCTCCTTGGCCATTTGGATGAACATTTCTAATTTGTCTTTCAAGATTTGGANTGGAAGTCCTTCCTCGCGAAGAATAACAAGACTCTTTTTCATTTCGCTTCTGATTTCATTTCTGAATTTGATAGTATCCTCCTTGGCCATTTGGATGAACATTTCTAATTTGTCTTTCAAGATTTGGATTTCATCATTGACCGGTGGAAGGTACTCGCAAGGTGGCCTCTCATATGGTATAGGTTGGATGAAATTTTGCGCAAAAGGTGGTGTTTCATAAAGATATTTGTCATTTTGGTGTGGTGGGGGTGAATAGCTAGTATTAGTGTAAGAGTGAGAATACCAATTTCTCTCAGGATTGTAGTTTGATGGAGGGTCATAATGAAATGGAGGTTTAACAATTGAAGGGATTGTGGCCTTTAATGCCGGTTCACAACTAGGATCAATCTCCTTCTTGATTTGGATAAGTCGGTTGTTAATACTCTCCGATATTGAGCTAAGTGATTCCTCTCCATTTTGGTATGTAGGTTTCTCAATTCTTTCATGGGTAAGCATAGATAAGGGAGCATATGAATATGATTGTTGGTTGTGATCAAAGTAAGTGTTCGGGTGTGAATATGGTGGTGGTGGGTACAAATAAGGACTTGGATAATAATATGGGTAAGGTTCATAGGATTGGGGTGGAATATTTGTTGTATATGGTCTTCCATGGTATGGGTAACCATNGGTAAGCATAGATAAGGGAGCATATGAATATGATTGTTGGTTGTGATCAAAGTAAGTGTTCGGGTGTGAATATGGTGGTGGTGGGTACAAATAAGGACTTGGATAATAATATGGGTAAGGTTCATAGGATTGGGGTGGAATATTTGTTGTATATGGTCTTCCATGGTATGGGTAACCATGGGGATATGTATAAGCACTCATTTTGTAAGCGTCAATTGATTTGTTGAAGAAAATATCTTGTGCAAAGCTTAACAAACAACAAATATTTCGCAACTAGAAGTAGTTGCAANACTTGGATAATAATATGGGTAAGGTTCATAGGATTGGGGTGGAATATTTGTTGTATATGGTCTTCCATGGTATGGGTAACCATGGGGATATGTATAAGCACTCATTTTGTAAGCGTCAATTGATTTGTTGAAGAAAATATCTTGTGCAAAGCTTAACAAACAACAAATATTTCGCAACTAGAAGTAGTTGCAAGTGAGTAGCAAGATATTCAAAGATAATATGCTCACTTCTTCAATCAAATGACTAAAAACAAGAAAATAAAATAAACAAAAAGAAAACAATTCAAGAACTCTTAAAAATCTACTTCAAAAATGTCAACACAATTCAAGAACCGTTTGCCATCCCCTGCAACGGCACCATTTTGATGTTGTGTGTATAGTGGTGAGGGTGAATGTGGTATGGAAGTGGTAAAACGAAGAGTCATAAACTTCCCGAGTGTCGTATCTCTCAAGGATGGCGAATGGGAACCGAATTTATGTTGGCATTTAAGAGGTTGATAGCTAAGAGTTACAAGAATCAAAGGGAGAGGTGTTGTTCATGGTTGGTTTTGGAGGTAAAAAGGGATAGAAAATACAAAAGGTAAAAGGAAAGGGTGCATGCCAAAGTTAAGCTAAAGGATTGATTATCGTAGGTAGCTTGGAATTGGGTTTCGGGATTGATCTAGGGAGTCACGGTCTTTGTATTGAGTGGCGTCACACTCAAACTCTCAATCCTCATTCGGTTGAGGCATTT
>NC_044927.1:13476606-13476914 GCF_003576645.1 Ipomoea triloba
GCTGTCCGGAATTCTGTCTCTCCCTGGACCAGTTTTGGGAAAAATTCCGAAAACCATACTTCCACTACTCCGATCATTATGAAATTTTATATGCGGGTTCTACACTTATAGAACTACATGTCTAAAAAAAATTGGATCAAAATACCTTACCAATTTTTCCCAATAAATTTCGGAAGTTACTGCCAGAATCTACCCTGATTTCCTTTCACTATTTTCACAAGTATAAGCTCAAATGAACATAAATACAACATATACAAGCATATCCAAGCTATGAACATGTATACAAAAATATTCCCAAAGCTCCAAAA
>NC_044927.1:13478580-13481676 GCF_003576645.1 Ipomoea triloba
TGAACTTCTAGTTAGTTCAAGAAAATTTTAAACGGATTGTAAGGAGGTAAAATTGTTACGAACCTCGTACCTATATTTAGCGGGACACCGAAAATTCCCAAAATTGGTGATTTGTGACGGGAATATTTTTACGATAATTTTGGTATTAGGATTTTCCCGAATTAAGTTATAATCCTCCGAACATTCATCTGATTTAAGCATAAACTGGCCAATTAAGTTGTGATCTTCCTAGAGACTCCATAGGGTGATGACAAGTGGCAACCAAATCTTAGCCTAAGATTGGATCATTAAATGCTATGTCATAAGAGGTATGGTGCAATTGCACTTGTTGCTTGTAGATCAAGAACAAAATCACACCAAGATCATCTTTCTCCCTCTCTCATTTCGGCTACACCCTTAGGAAGAAGAAAAAAAATAGATTTAGTCCTCCTTTGTGATCTAAGAGCTCCCAAGCTTTTCCAACCCAAGTGTACAAGTGTAGGTAAGATCTTGAACCTTGTTGGATTAAATCATCTCTAGAATTCATGTGTTGATGTTTAGTGCATGAAAATATTGTTATTGTGATAATATTCTTAAGGTCTTTGAATTCAAGAAAGGAGCTAGCAACTACTTTGGTTTAAAAGTTTCTATTGAGGTAAGGAATTCCCTTAAGTTGGAATTAGTCACTTGAATTTGGATAATTGATTTTGGTTGAAATATGGTGTTTTTGGAGCTTTGGGGATATTTTTGTATACATGTTCATAGCTTGGATATGCTTGTATATGTTGTATTTATGTCCATATAGGTTTATACTTGTGAAAATACTGAAAGGAAATCAGGGTAGATTCTGGCAGCAACTTCCATGATTTACTGGGAAAAATTGGTAAGGTATTTTGACTCCATTTTTTGTAGATATGTAGTTCAACAAGTGTAGAACCTACATATAAAATTTCATAATGATCGGAGTAGTATAAGTATAGTTTTCGGAATTTTTCCCAAAACTGGACGGAGAGAAAAATATTTCGGACCAAGGGCAAAAAGGGAATTTTCTGTGTTTATTCGTGGATCAAAGTGACCAAAACTTTTGACGGACATCAAGTACTATAAGTTGGGGTTCTACCATAAAAATTTCAAGTGAAAAAGAGTTCGGGAACTATTTTTACCGGCTCAATCTTTCGGACTGCGCCAAGCTGGAATTTTCTGAATTATGCTTAGTATGATTATGGATGTGTTAGTGATAATTGTGAGGTAGTTAGTGAGTTAATGATGATCAGGTGATGCTAAGGACATGGATTAATGATAGAGATTAAATGATAATCTCATGATTTTTGGGTTATGGTTAGGCAATGACCTTACCTATTAGAATTTATATATATTTGGATGTACGATATCCTCATGTTATGATCTAATGGTGTTGATCATAGTGGAAGTTGTTGAGGACGATAGTTAAGGATGTTGGTTGATTTTAAGTGTGAGATGGACATATGAAGTGTATCCAAAAATGTTTATGAAAACTTACGTTGAAAAACGTATGCTATTTTGATATAAAGGTTGTCAAAACCTTATTGTTTGAGAAAATGATGTTTGAAAATCCTTCAGGGGCTAAAGAGGTAGCCGATATCAAATATTGGACTCATTTGTGAAATATGTCCAAAAGAAATGATTTAAGAAAGAAAAACTGAAGGAAGGAAAATGTTTTCAAACCCTTAGTTTCTGGAATAAGGTGGGGACCTACGGGAAGGCTTAAATGCCACGGCCGGGGTTGGAATAAGGGTGGACCTACGGGAGGGCTGGAGTGCCATGGCCCTAGGTTGGGATAAGGAGACCTACGGGAAGGCTGGAAATGCCATGGCCCGAGGTTTGTATGATCAATTCATACTACAGAGCGAAGTCTATTCGCTGAGAAGAGATGGAGTTATGAAAAAAAAGAAAGCCTCGTGCTTACTCAGGGGAAACTAAGTGAATTTTTGACTATGAAAATTATTGTTACTCTGGGCTGCGGTTCAGATTATTATGAGCATTAGAGCTGCGGTTCTATTTGCAAATGATGAAAATCTTGGAAATGAAAGTTTTGCAAACTTGTCTGAAAGGACATGAAAATGATTTTTTTTAAACTTCTAAACTAAAAATGCTTTCAAACCTTTGTCTACTTTTAAGTGACAAATGGATTTTCTTACTTAGCCGTCGTGCTAACTACACTTCATTGTTGTAACACCCCAATTTCTGCTCCGACAACTATTACAATATGCGTAATATAACGCTGCGGAAGCTTATACATCTTACAGCAGTAAACTGGGTGCTACCGCCACACTTAGAGTGAAGCCTATCACCTCTTTGATAAAACTTCCACTCTAAGTGCACAGGCTAAAAGAAACACACTCAACATCAACACCCCAAACATCAAAATATAATATTCTAGGCATATATATTAATATCAAAAGGTATTTATAAGAATTTGCCCGACGGCTGTTACTTACAAACTTCGGGTCCTCCACTGCCCCTGATGGAAGTGAAAAATGATTACCTTACTTAGCCGTTGTGCTAATTACACTTCACCGTGTACGTCATTTCAGATGTCATACAGTGAAGGATCCTGTAGCCCGGCAAACACTCCTGATCATGTTTGCCCGGGACCTACTTTTGTTGGTCAGACTTTGCATGACACGCCGGACAGAGACCCTATTCTCCACCCGATTCTCAAAGCTCTCCAGACTATACTCCAGCGTCCCCTGACTATACTCCAGCAACCCAGTCAGCCCAGTCAATCCTTATTCCTTTTTGGACTTAGTAGATGAGTCAAATGCTCAGTATGGGTACTACCCCATAGAGCTTATTCCCGGTTCTGACCTATCGAGTTCATTGTCCGCTACCCGTGTCCGTGGGACTCCGACCCACGAGATTTTCGTGACGAGTGGTCAATGATGTAGTCGAGTGTCGCTTCCTCGATCACATCATGTGGTTCGAGGGAGAGTGGCACCTCGTTTGGGGCACGTACACCACACCGGTGTACCGAAGTTTGGATTAGAGGCCAGAGTTGGGAAGTTTTTTGGATGGTTTTCTCTTTTTGTGTATATATATCTTTTGGTAGCCTTAGTTTTGGCTGGCTCTAGTCTGTTA
>NC_044927.1:13481701-13621397 GCF_003576645.1 Ipomoea triloba
GATAATTTTGGTATTAGGATTTTCCCGAATTAAGTTATAATCCTCCGAACATTCATCTGATTTAAGCATAAACTGGCCAATTAAGTTGTGATCTTCCTAGAGACTCCATAGGATGATGACAAGTGGCAACCAAATCTTAGCCTAAGATTGGATCATTAAATGCTATGTCATAAGAGGTATGGTGCAATTGCACTTGTTGCTTGTAGATCAAGAACAAAATCACACCAAGATCATCTTTCTCCCTCTCTCATTTCGGCTACACCCTTAGGAAGAAGAAAAAAAATAGATTTAGTCCTCCTTTGTGATCTAAGAGCTCCCAAGCTTTTCCAACCCAAGTGTACAAGTGTAGGTAAGATCTTGAACCTTGTTGGATTAAATCATCTCTAGAATTCATGTGTTGATGTTTAGTGCATGAAAATATTGTTATTGTGATAATATTCTTAAGGTCTTTGAATTCAAGAAAGGAGCTAGCAACTACTTTGGTTTAAAAGTTTCTATTGAGGTAAGGAATTCCCTTAAGTTGGAATTAGTCACTTGAATTTGGATAATTGATTTTGGTTGAAATATGGTGTTTTTGGAGCTTTGGGGATATTTTTGTATACATGTTCATAGCTTGGATATGCTTGTATATGTTGTATTTATGTCCATATAGGTTTATACTTGTGAAAATACTGAAAGGAAATCAGGGTAGATTCTGGCAGCAACTTCCATGATTTACTGGGAAAAATTGGTAAGGTATTTTGACTCCATTTTTTGTAGATATGTAGTTCAACAAGTGTAGAACCTACATATAAAATTTCATAATGATCGGAGTAGTATAAGTATAGTTTTCGGAATTTTTCCCAAAACTGGACGGAGAGAAAAATATTTCGGACCAAGGGCAAAAAGGGAATTTTCTGTGTTTATTCGTGGATCAAAGTGACCAAAACTTTTGACGGACATCAAGTACTATAAGTTGGGGTTCTACCATAAAAATTTCAAGTGAAAAAGAGTTCGGGAACTATTTTTACCGGCTCAATCTTTCGGACTGCGCCAAGCTGGAATTTTCTGAATTATGCTTAGTATGATTATGGATGTGTTAGTGATAATTGTGAGGTAGTTAGTGAGTTAATGATGATCAGGTGATGCTAAGGACATGGATTAATGATAGAGATTAAATGATAATCTCATGATTTTTGGGTTATGGTTAGGCAATGACCTTACCTATTAGAATTTATATATATTTGGATGTACGATATCCTCATGTTATGATCTAATGGTGTTGATCATAGTGGAAGTTGTTGAGGACGATAGTTAAGGATGTTGGTTGATTTTAAGTGTGAGATGGACATATGAAGTGTATCCAAAAATGTTTATGAAAACTTACGTTGAAAAACGTATGCTATTTTGATATAAAGGTTGTCAAAACCTTATTGTTTGAGAAAATGATGTTTGAAAATCCTTCAGGGGCTAAAGAGGTAGCCGATATCAAATATTGGACTCATTTGTGAAATATGTCCAAAAGAAATGATTTAAGAAAGAAAAACTGAAGGAAGGAAAATGTTTTCAAACCCTTAGTTTCTGGAATAAGGTGGGGACCTACGGGAAGGCTTAAATGCCACGGCCGGGGTTGGAATAAGGGTGGACCTACGGGAGGGCTGGAGTGCCATGGCCCTAGGTTGGGATAAGGAGACCTACGGGAAGGCTGGAAATGCCATGGCCCGAGGTTTGTATGATCAATTCATACTACAGAGCGAAGTCTATTCGCTGAGAAGAGATGGAGTTATGAAAAAAAAGAAAGCCTCGTGCTTACTCAGGGGAAACTAAGTGAATTTTTGACTATGAAAATTATTGTTACTCTGGGCTGCGGTTCAGATTATTATGAGCATTAGAGCTGCGGTTCTATTTGCAAATGATGAAAATCTTGGAAATGAAAGTTTTGCAAACTTGTCTGAAAGGACATGAAAATGATTTTTTTTAAACTTCTAAACTAAAAATGCTTTCAAACCTTTGTCTACTTTTAAGTGACAAATGGATTTTCTTACTTAGCCGTCGTGCTAACTACACTTCATTGTGTCCTTTATTAGATGCAGATTAGTGTGGACTCTAGTAGCCCGATGAGCTCTAAACAAGATGGGAGTGGATGTCGATGTTGTAAGTTTAGCCTTAACGTTTGGGTATAGGAGAGATACCTGAGCGTGGCGGTAACACCGAGTTTTCTGCTGGTTAGACGCTTCCGCCATGTATTGTAATATTAGGATTTTGTAATAAATCCCAGATGTGAAAATTGGGGTGTTACAATATTCCTTCAATTCACTCTTAATTTCTGCCCTTAAGTTGGTCGTGTCCTCCTTGGCCACCTTGGTTAATGTTTCTATCTTTTTTTTTAAGATCTCAGTCTCGTCCTTGGCCGGTGGGAGGTAATCACAAGGGGGTCTTTCACAAGGATTTGAGGTAGTATAATAGAGAGTGTGAGGTGGTGTTTCATAAAAGTGTGTAGCATTGTTTCCTTCATTAAATTGTGATGGAAGTGGGTAGTAGGTATTTGGGTAAGAGGTGGGGTATGAATATAGCTCGTGAGTATAGGTTGGGTCGATCTTTTTCATCATTTGGATAAACTTGTTATCAACACTTTTGAATAACGTTTTAAAGCTCAACGAGTCCTCTTGAAGAATGGGGGGAGGGGTTGTGGAGGGAATTCTTCTTGACAAGGTGGAGGTGGGTGTGCATATCGTGGTGGATGATGTCTATGTATATAAGAGGTGGAATAATGATATGGTTCATGGGTGTGGTATGAAGATGGATAATGATAAGGAGGTGATGAGTAGTGATATGGTGGAGGGTAAGCATAGGTAGAATGGGGATAGTAGGGATATGGTTGGGGTGGAGTATATTTCCATGGATTTCCCTCATGGTGTGGGTAACCATGTGGATGCATATAAGCACTCATTGGTAAGCTTTCAATTGATTTTCAACAAAAATTTCCTGCACAAAGCTTAACCAACAACAATTCTTTGCAACTAAAAGTAGTTGCAAGTGAGCCACAAGATATGCAAAGACAAGTATGCGCACTTCTTCAACCAAGCAACACAAATAAGAAAAGAAAACAAAAAAAAAATAAAGTAATTCAAGAACTCTGAATAAACAACTTCTTAAATGTCAAAACACTCAATTCAAACACCGTTTGCCATCCCCGGCAACGGCGCCATAATAAACATTAAAGCAAAGCAAAGAAACAAAGCAATAATATAAAAGATCAAACTTTAATATAAAAGAAGAGAATTTATACCTAAGGAATGGTGAGTTCTACCTCTTCAATCCATCTTTACTTCTAAAAGATCTATACTAATCTAAGGGAAAAGAGTGTGTTTTTCCTCTCCAAAGGGGAAGGAATGGAAGAAAGAAAATCAAATCTAGGAATTATTGGGGGTTGTCTCGGTCTTTGATTTTCGCCAAAGCTTCGTTAAGGTCTCAAGAGATGGATATAATATAAAAAGATTTTGTTCACACCTGAGCATGCAAATGACAATAGGGTTTCACCTTGTATTTTCTAGGGGCCTCCAGCCGATCCGACTAGTGGGAACGATGTTTACCCCTTAGCCAATTTTCAACCTAACGCCAAAGCCCCTTTACGTTAAAATAAGTGAGGGCAGGGACATGGACCGCTCATCGCCATGGCTTGGGCGATCACTCTATTTTCTCGCTTCCTAGGATAACGTCATCAGGCGACCCGACTTCACATGGAGCTCCATGCTTTTTCGAAGACAGGGCAATGGGTGCCTGAATCCTAGCGAAGTGGCTCACCTCCTCTCTATTTTCTCATCTTTCAGGATCTCTTCGGAGTAACCGACTTCGCATTGATCTCCATGCTTTCTCGAAGACGGTGCAATGGTTACCCCGTATCTAGACTAGATGGCTCACCTCGGTTTTATCTCTAGGAATGGCCTTTTTGCCTTTTTACTCTTTTCACCATATCAACCCCTCATGCCTTTTTCTAGGGATTAGGGATTTTTCACTCTAAGCTCACTTAGGCTCACCTTTTGCCCCATGTCCTGCTAAGATTAGTTCAGTTTCCGGGCTTCGCAATTTTTATCTTTCTAAATATCAAGGGATTTACACTCCCACTTCGAGAGATTCTTGACTGAGGTCCAAACAAAATACAAGGTGAAGAACATGCAAGCACACATAAAAATTTTTCAATTTGGGTCAAATTGTGCAAATTGGTGCAAAGTGATACTTCCAAAGCATATTTAAGACATTCGATATTTGGCACAAGGTTAGGAGCCCTCCTAGATAGTATTGGCAATAACACGCCCTCTGGTTCCTATACCTTATCACTCAATTAATCAACTATTTCAAGAAGCATAAATCCCTTCCACACTTAAAAGTGAACATCGTCCTCGATGTTTCCATTAGGAATAGAGGAAAAAGGATTAGGGTCTTAAAAGATTGTGCATTAAAGCATCTTTCCACACTTAAAAAGTGTGCTATGGGCTTCAAATAAATTTTCTAAAAATACTATACCCATTATAACAAAATCGTGCGACTCATCCTCTGTGAACCTAGTCAAATATGCTCATAAAAATAGGAAGAAAAAGTTAGAATGATCTACCATACGATGCGTCTACAACTTTGTCTTCAGCTTACTGCCCATCTATTTCTTTAAGAATGTCGGCTCATCATCTCCTCGCCCTTTGTTAGTTGCTTAAAAGTTGTGATTATTGGCACGGCCAGACCTGGGAGACTTAGAAAAATTGGATAAAAGAAAATAATGCATGAAAATCTGTCCAGGACCTGTCCACGCGACTCACACGCGTGGTGGTCCTCGTGGAGTGGCTCTAGAAAGATTCCACGCCTGGCTCCATGCGTGTGAGCAGGTGTGGTCAGCAGTGCTGATCACCTTCTTCGTCTCCTGGCTTTTGCCTTCTATGTTTGATTTAGTTTAGCTCATTTGTCATGGCTTAGCACCAAAATCATCTGCATTGTTAGCTCAAGCAAGGCTATCCTAAAAAGAAAAATGACTAATAAACGAAAAGAAAGAAAGAGTAAACAAGAAATAAAGTTCTTAATCTAAGGATAACGTTGGGATTGCCTCCCAAGTGCGCCATGGTTTAACGTCTCCTGGCAAGACGTTGTGTGTTCTATCTTTCGAAACACACAGATTTTGGGACCTTACCAAGCGTCCTGTGAACCTTTGCTTCAAGGAATGTCCCAAGATGTAAGACATCCTTGAATTCCCACAAGAATAAATGAAGAACAATATGCATGATTGGAAAACTTTTAGCACCAAACACCCTCCTTAACTCCTCTAGGATGGTGTCTACTTCCTTTTCTTTTTCCTGTTTTCTCCCCCTAAAGATTTTTTCATTTGTTTCAAACCACATCTCCTCACTCCCTTCCTCAATCTCGAGTGTGGTCAATTCTCTCCACTCAACTTTCTCTATAAGATCAAATGTGAGAATCTCATCATTTTCTATCATCCCTTCCTCTCCTTCCCTTCTCTCATCTTCCCAAAAATTACTCTCACTCTCACAAGAGTATAACGAAGCATCATCCCCCTCACTCATCAACTCCCTTTCACCCAAGACAAAGGATTCATCTTCTAAAAAGTTAAAGCAATCATACTCAAGTTTAAACAAAAGAGAATCCTTATAGTCATAAGTCAATACATCAAAATTTTTCATGGAATCATCCTCCCGAAATTAAAGCAATTATAATCACATGTAGTGGAAATATTAATGCATAGGGAGTCATCCAAACATGTGTCAAGGGTGTTTTCAATAAGAGCACAAGGATTTTCAAAAATATTAGCACAAGAAAGATTAGGAATTTTACCACATGTTGGCTCTTCATCTTCCCACACTACTTCGATGTCCTCATCCTCACTCTCCATCTCTACCTCCTTTTGATTTTCTAATTCGAAAATTGGAACTTCTTCAAGCGCCGGGGCATAACAATCCTCCACTTCTTCAAAATTCTCCTCTTCCTTAGCATTTTGCGCGTTTTCGACTTCTTGTACAATCCTTGGATGGGCTTTCAAAGTGGGGATGCCATCTATGACGGTGGAGTTAGCTCGGGACTCATTCATCTTCATGAGCTCCTCCATCATGGATAGCATCTTCGTTTCAACCTCTTCTAGTGGAAGTCCTTCCTCCCGGAGGGTAGCGAGATAGTCTTTCAATTCGCTCTTGATCTCGGCTTTTAGATTAGCCGTATCCTCCTTGGCCATCCTCGTGAATGCATCAATTTTCGCTTTTAGAATTGCAATTTTGTCGGTGGCCGGTGGGATATAATCACAAGGATTTGTATGGGTAAAATATGGGAAAGAGGGTGGTGTTTCAAAGGAAGAGGTAGTATTGTTTTCTAGATGAATTTGTGATGGAGGTGGGTAGTGGGTGTTTAGGTGGGAAGTAGGGAATGAATTTGACTCGGGAGTATAGCTTGGGTCGAGTTGTTTCATCATTTGTGCAAGCTTACTCTCTATATTTTGGGATATTTCTTTGGAGCTTAACGAGTCAATTTCTTGAAAATTGGGTGATTGTGAAGGGTAATTTTCTTGGAAAGGTGGAGGTTGTGTTTCAAATGGGTATGGGTGATGGTTGGGTGTATGAAATGGATAGTGATATGGAGGTGGTAAGTGGTGGTGTGGAAATGGGTAAGGATATGGAGGTGGGTAGTGGTATGTGGGTGGAAGGTAAGTATAGGTGGAATGGGGGTAATAGGGATATGGTTGGGGTTGAGGATTTGTATAGGATTGTCCTCCATGGTGTGGGTAACCATGGGGATTCATTTTAGCACTTATTGGCAAGCTTCAATTCATTTGATAAAGAAATTTTCCTACACAAAGATTAGCCAACAACAAATATTTTGCAACTAAAAGTAGTTGCAAGTGAGCACAAGATATACAATGCAATATAAGCTCACTTCTCAAACAAGTAACAAAAATAAGAAAATAAAACAAACAAAAAGAAAGAAATTCAAGAACTCTTAAAATTCTACTTCAAAGATGTCAACACAATTCAAGAACCATTTGCCATCCCCGGCAACGGCGCCATTTTGAAGGATGTAGTTTAGTGGGAGGTGAATGTGAAGATGATAAAACGAAGAGTCAAGACTCCCCGAGTGTCGTGTCTCTCAAGGATGGCGAATGGGAACCGAATATGTGTGGCAGTTAGGAAGTTGAAAGGTAAGAGTTACAAGAATCAAAGGTGGGGGTTTTGTTCATGGTGGTTTGAAAGTAAAAAGGGATAGAAAATACAAAAGGTAAAAGGAAAGGGGTGCATGCCAAAGTTAAGCCAAAGGATTGATTATCGTAGGTAGCTTGGAATTGGGTTTCGGGATTGATCTAGGGAGTCACGGTCTTTGTATTGAGTGGCGTCACACTCAAACTCTCAATCCTCATTCGGTTGAGGCATTTTATCGAACACCTAGCCTACCACTCCTCTCGGATCTCGTCCTTTCGGACTAAGAGCGGAGATATAGATGAGTTGGGCTCGTGAGAGGCCGCTATCGCGCACACTCTCACTTCCATTCGGTTTACTAACTACCCCGGCCGGAAATAGAAGCAAAGATTGAACAACATCATCCATACAAAACATCAATCATACTCCCACAATACACAAGATCATAATATCAAATTATAAGCATCAATCCATAGATCAACAAGGGCACACACACCCAAACTAATCTACTCTAACATAATAAACATTAAAGCAAAGCAAAGAAACAAAGCAATAATATAAAAGATCAAACTTTAATATAAAAGAAGAGAATTTATACCTAAGGAAGGGTGAGTTCTACCTCTTCAATCCATCTTTACTTCTAAAAGATCTATACTAATCTGAGGGAAAAGAGTGTGTTTTTCCTCCCCAAAGGAGAAGGAATGGAAGAAAGAAAATCAGATCTAGGAATTATTGGGGGTTGTCTCGGTCTTTGATTTTCGCCAAAGCTTCTTTAAATAGCAGATTCTGGGTCGCGTACGAGGGTGCGTACGGTCGTACGCGACCTCGTACGCGATGGTCTTCGATAATTTTCTCCTCCCACACGCGTGGTGGAGGGCGTGGGGAGCTACTGGAATTATTCCGCGCCCCTCCACACGCGTGTGAGGCTGCGTGGGAGGCTCCTGCTTCATGGTTTCTTCATTTTCTGCTCAGTTTTGTCCTTAAGTCCTCCGTTTGGCTGTAGAATACCTTAAAAACACCTTCCAAGCTCTTGTTAGCGGTTTTGGGTCACATCTGAGTCTAAACGCATGAAATCCTTATGAAATGGGTAATAAACTATACAATACTAGCCCTTAAGTGACCCTTAAAATAGGCTATTCTTGGTGCTTATCTGTTGGCATTTAGGATGTTTAAAGGCAAGAGTTACAAGAATCACTAGAAAACAAATGGATCATAAGCAAGAGGTAATCAATGGTAAACTAAGGAAAACAATGGAAGAAAACAAGGAGATGGATGTCCTATATAGATATCATGCTTGATAACACTACGGGGATTCTAGGCAATGTGACTCGGGCTCAATCAAGAGAGCCCACGGCACCATCACTGGGTGGTGTCACACTCCGGACTCCCGGCTCCTCATTCGAATGGGGCATTCTATCAATGTAACATCTATAAAATTTTATTATTATATTCATTAATATTCTTTTGAACCTCCTACATTCAAAATTTATTACGCTATTATGTTTATCAAATTATTATTTGACAAAAAAGTATTTTGAGAATTATTTTATAAGTATTATATTATCCTAATTACTTTAAATATAAACGTTTCAGATATAAATATTATTATTATTAAATTAACCTAATCATGATTATAGGATCCTGATTATTTTATCTTAATTATGGTAATACATCATTTATATACTATTAACTTGGTAATGTATAAAATATGATTTCTTTTACCTTTAAAATATATAATCATAATATACATGTATGTTAGACTTAATTTATCACATAGGAACTTAATATGTGATAGTAAGGATCGCACTTACCTCCAGCCATAGCTCTTAGTTGATGAAGGTTGAATGCCCTAGAATGCTGCAGAGTTTACGTAAGTATTTTGTCTCTCACAATGCTCAACTCTCTCTAGATGGTGTATGAGGAATTAAGTATGAGTAGTGAGAGGACTTGGAACCTTATATAACCACTGGCCATCATTGTGATTGTTGTATAACAATAGGTCTCATAAACCTTAACCAGACTCCTAAAGTCTAGCTATCAGGTTGATAGTGTTGCACCACATATCAAACTCCTAATATTATCATAACTTATCATAATGTTATGATAATGATAATTAGAAAAACGTTACAATATATATGTATGGTGTTCATTTCTGCATGTATATCCATATAATAATTGTATAGATTAGTTTTAATATATATATATATACACATTCGTGAATAATATTTTTTTTTCTAATCTAATATTATTATATATATATATATACCAAAGACCTTGTGGTCTAGTGGTACCCGGTGTCCCGGTTAACACTCCCACATGATGAGTCGGAGTGGGTTCGAGCCTCAGTGGAAGCAATTGTTGAGCTTCAACCGTTGATTCCGGCGAGCTTAGTGATGGGCTGAACATTCCTTCAAAGCCAAAGAAAAAAATGAGAGAGAGGGTGAGGGAGATCGGAAACAGTCATCGACGGATGTGTGCGACCTTTGACGAGCAGTGGTGGTGAACAACGGCTGTGGATGGTGTCTCCGGCGGTCGCGGCGACGGTGATGATCCGTCGGCATTAATGGTGAGAAATGACGACCGTGAGCTTGCAGTCGTACGCACTAGGTAATAATAATAATAATATTATTATTATTATTATTATTAATGGTATTAGTAGTGTAAATAAAGATTTGATTAATTTACAACTTTCAATTAAAGGTGCTAGTAGTTCAATGGTTTAAGTGTGTGCTAATGCTTAAAAAGTTGCAAGTTCAAATGTAATTGTGAGCATATTTTGGTAGATGATGGATTTTTGGCTTTTAGGTAAGATTTATGTCTACTTAAAATTTATTTACCCCAAAGTAAAATCATTTTACTAAGTGTTTATGTGCTATATTTATTATATGAATAATTATGTGATAATATGATTATTGGATAACTGTAGATTTATGGTGTATAATTTGATTAGTATGGATTTATATGAATTATGATATTTATAGTGAATTGTGGATATATATGTGATTTGTGATATTATGTAAATATATTGTGATGAATTATGTGAGATTACGAAATTATTTAAATTGTGAATTATGGTATATAAATTAAAAGTATAGAATATGTGATGGAATTATGAGGTTTGCTAGTCTGTGAAGCTACGAATTATGAGAATTTATTGATTTATGGAAAAATAATGAATTACGATGAAGTTATGAATTAGAGAAATTAATTATTCAAGGATATAAAAGTATTCATTTTGTCATGGAAGGTTGGTGAGAAATGGTAATCTGAACTTTCAATTGATTTAATGAGTACAAAGGTTATAGATATAGGTGTAAAGTTATATGAGTATTTGGGTGTAATAACTTTCGATGTAAGATGTTAAATTTGAAGGATTTGGTTATATACATATTTTGTCCCAGAGGATGGTGATATTTGGAGGTTTTGAACTCTCCTTTTTTGTTATAATTATTATTGTGAGAGCTGAGTTCTCTCTATTTGGTTTTCACCACCAGTTCATGGATTCGTCAGGTTGGTTTAGATTTGGTTTTGGCCACCAGTTCGTGAATTCGTCCAGTTGGTTTGGTATTGGTTTGGAAGCTTAAAACTTTCCATTTGGAACCATTCCTCCTTGACATTGTATATAATAACTGTTGATAGATATATGAAAAGTTTAATTAACTATTTAAAAAATTTACCTTTGGTCGTTATTTAGAGAGATTGGAATTCTCTCTTTGATGTTTACTTTGAGAGTTTGGAAACTCTCTTTGGTTATTATTATATGAATTTGAAATTATATTTAGTGATTATTATGATTTGGAAATTCTTTGGTGATTATTTAAGGATTCTAAATCCCTTTGGTGATTGTTATTGGCAGGATTATGAAATGTCTTGAGGAAATGATTATATGAAAATGTTGAGATACAGATTATATGGTGAATGTTGATGAAAGAGTGGTTGAATGGATTTAGATTATAGATAGGCAATGTCTTGATCTCCTAGGAATTTTGTGGGTATATTTATATATACTTGGATGTGTGATCTAAAGTTATATTTCTAATTGGATAAAGTTTATTGGTATTGATGATAATAAAATGCTTAAGGGGTTAATGTGGTATTATGTGACTTATGTGATATGTGCTATGTGCAAATGTTTTACGGGGTGGAGTAAGTCTTACCAGCTGTTCAATGCTGATTTTGTTTTCCCCTTAGTTATTTTTGCAGGTGATGATTGCATGGCATTTGGAACATTGAGCATGAGAGCGACTCGTTTTACTATATTAGATGTACTGGATTTCTTTTATTTGTTAAAGAATTCTAAAACTTATTTTGGGTTGTTAGTACTCCATTTAATTTCATGCTCTAGAGTTGGGGTTATAATTACTATAGTTTGTTGTAGCATGTGCGTTTAGATATATATTGTATCTAAACGTGGCGATAGCATCCCTATTTTTTGTAGTTTTGTTTTTGGGCTTCCGCAATTTATAATTGATTTTTAATTAAATAAATCCCTTTTAATCAAATATTTTGGTTTGGAAAATTGGGGTGTTACAATCCAACACTTGGTCTACCACTCCTCCCAAGCTGGTGTTACAATCCAACACTTGGTCTACCACTCCTCCCAAGCTTCATCCTTCCGGATCAAGGGCAGGGATGTGGTTGATTAGGACTCATGTAGATCCGCTATCACGCAATCAACACTTCCCCTCACTTGGCTACATATTGCGGCTACAAAGGCACCAATCAATCCACACATCAACCACACATGGCATAAGAACCCTAAATCAACATTTCTAGAATTAATGAAGAATTCTCATCAAATCAAGCACAATAACTAGACTGGAACATCCAATCCTCAATCTAAACTAGATAGACATCAATTGGAATCAAAATACAAGAGCAAAGGAAGATGGAAGTGCAAGAAATTATTAGATGAAAGGAAATACAAAGCTAACTAAAATAGAAATTGAGAATTACAATTGAAAGGTAAATTGTTAGCTAGATCCAAGCAATTCACAATTGAAAGTTTGATCTTCAATCCAAAGTAGTCCTAATCTATACTCTTAATTGGGAGAAAAAACTAATCTAAAATGTTAGGAAAAGTAGGGAGAAAAGTTAGATTGTTCTATCAGCCAAAAACACTCTTTAAAAAGTTATTTTTTCGCGCCCAGAGCTGATCCACGAGTTGTCCATGCGTGGACACTAGGCGTGGGAGGCTACTGGAATTTTTCCACTCCATGCCCACGCGTGGACGCGTGCGTGGACCCAAAATCAGCCGTTTTTGTCTTCTTCTAGGTTGTATCTTTTGAAGTTGTAGTTCTATAGCAACTTGAATCACCTCATTTGGACACTCCTAGCTCCGGTTATGCTTGTTTTACCGAACTGTCGCCAGAATGCCCTGCAAAATTACAGCTTGTGCTATTTTTGGCAAATGCAACCCCAATTAGTCTTTATACCTACATTTGATGAAATTGAGCTATTCTAACACGTTGTAGACCTAAAGGACTTCAATTGTAGCATATTATTCTGCTAATTATCCCACAAAACATAGCTATCTTCGGCACCTATCAGGGTCCTAACGCTAACTGATACCAGATGAGATTATCAGAAAGTCATTAATTCAAAACAATTGAATGTGATAGTCCTATATGACTAAGGAGACACAAAACTCTCCTGTATGAAATATGAGACCCATATAAATAAATCAGTGAATGGCTTAGTACGAAGTATGCATGCAAGAATAAATATGATGCAAGTAAAGTAAAGAGACAGAGAGATTTTATAGTGGTTCAGAGGTGGTGTAATCCTCCTAGTCCACTCTTCTCCTTTCACTCCAAGGAGGGATGTCACTATCTTCAATCACCTAGATACAATAGTGAACAGTGCCAACCCAGCACTTCTACAACTCCGAGTGTCTCGCACAAAGCTACACTCAATCCGAGCGCCACGCTTAAAGCTACGCCCCCGAGCGTCTCGCACCCAGCTATGCTCCTACACCAACCAAGTGTCTCTCACGCACGTACACTTAGTTCCTCTAAGTGTCTCGCACAAAGCTACACCCCTTCCGAGTATGTCGCACAAAGCTATACTCTTGAGCACCTCGCACAAAGCCACACTCCCGAGCGCCTCGCACAAGGCTACCCTCCTCCGAGTGTTTTGCACAAAGCTACACTCAACTCCCGAGTATGTCACACAAAGCTATACTCCCGAGCGTTTCGCACAAAGCTACGCTCAACTAAGATTTCACNAATTGGGGTGTTACAATCCAACACTTGGTCTACCACTCCTCCCAAGCTTCATCCTTCCGGATCAAGGGCAGGGATGTGGTTGATTAGGACTCATGTAGATCCGCTATCACGCAATCAACACTTCCCCTCACTTGGCTACATATTGCGGCTACAAAGGCACCAATCAATCCACACATCAACCACACATGGCATAAGAACCCTAAATCAACATTTCTAGAATTAATGAAGAATTCTCATCAAATCAAGCACAATAACTAGACTGGAACATCCAATCCTCAATCTAAACTAGATAGACATCAATTGGAATCAAAATACAAGAGCAAAGGAAGATGGAAGTGCAAGAAATTATTAGATGAAAGGAAATACAAAGCTAACTAAAATAGAAATTGAGAATTACAATTGAAAGGTAAATTGTTAGCTAGATCCAAGCAATTCACAATTGAAAGTTTGATCTTCAATCCAAAGTAGTCCTAATCTATACTCTTAATTGGGAGAAAAAACTAATCTAAAATGTTAGGAAAAGTAGGGAGAAAAGTTAGATTGTTCTATCAGCCAAAAACACTCTTTAAAAAGTTATTTTTTCGCGCCCAGAGCTGATCCACGAGTTGTCCATGCGTGGACACTAGGCGTGGGAGGCTACTGGAATTTTTCCACTCCATGCCCACGCGTGGACGCGTGCGTGGACCCAAAATCAGCCGTTTTTGTCTTCTTCTAGGTTGTATCTTTTGAAGTTGTAGTTCTATAGCAACTTGAATCACCTCATTTGGACACTCCTAGCTCCGGTTATGCTTGTTTTACCGAACTGTCGCCAGAATGCCCTGCAAAATTACAGCTTGTGCTATTTTTGGCAAATGCAACCCCAATTAGTCTTTATACCTACATTTGATGAAATTGAGCTATTCTAACACGTTGTAGACCTAAAGGACTTCAATTGTAGCATATTATTCTGCTAATTATCCCACAAAACATAGCTATCTTCGGCACCTATCAGGGTCCTAACGCTAACTGATACCAGATGAGATTATCAGAAAGTCATTAATTCAAAACAATTGAATGTGATAGTCCTATATGACTAAGGAGACACAAAACTCTCCTGTATGAAATATGAGACCCATATAAATAAATCAGTGAATGGCTTAGTACGAAGTATGCATGCAAGAATAAATATGATGCAAGTAAAGTAAAGAGACAGAGAGATTTTATAGTGGTTCAGAGGTGGTGTAATCCTCCTAGTCCACTCTTCTCCTTTCACTCCAAGGAGGGATGTCACTATCTTCAATCACCTAGATACAATAGTGAACAGTGCCAACCCAGCACTTCTACAACTCCGAGTGTCTCGCACAAAGCTACACTCAATCCGAGCGCCACGCTTAAAGCTACGCCCCCGAGCGTCTCGCACCCAGCTATGCTCCTACACCAACCAAGTGTCTCTCACGCACGTACACTTAGTTCCTCTAAGTGTCTCGCACAAAGCTACACCCCTTCCGAGTATGTCGCACAAAGCTATACTCTTGAGCACCTCGCACAAAGCCACACTCCCGAGCGCCTCGCACAAGGCTACCCTCCTCCGAGTGTTTTGCACAAAGCTACACTCAACTCCCGAGTATGTCACACAAAGCTATACTCCCGAGCGTTTCGCACAAAGCTACGCTCAACTAAGATTTCACAAGCCTCACTCGCTACTCTCCCTTTCTCTACACAAAGTAGATACGGATTTTACAAAGAAAATATTTTTCTTATCTCTGACTTGAATTTTTCTAATAAGCTCAATACTTGCACTCTCCAAATTTTCTTCTTTCTTTTTCGAAAATAATAGGTTTAGATTGCTCAAATGTAGTGAGGTGGATACGTGCTTGTCTTCAAGTCTTCATGGGTATTTATAGCTTGAAAAAGCTATCTACTCGTTATGGATCTATCAATCCTGATCGTCCATTCAAATCTTGATAGAAATTGTCAACTTGATTTGCAGCTCTTCATGGCCCTTGCCAGATGAATTTGAAAATTAGCCTTTGTCATTACTCCTTTTGGAAGAAGCCCATTCGTCCAAAAATCTTCTCAGATCTTGAAATGAATTTCCTTTAGATCTAAAGCCACCAATTTTGACTTTTCAAGTGTGAATACTTGACTTTCAATTTCCCTTGATCTGATTTGTCAAGTTGATCTCTCCAAAATAATTTCCTCCGGTGATTTTTGTTTGAGCATAAATTATATCACCGAAAAATTCACCGACAGCTCCAAGTTGATCTTCATCAGCTCAATTCGAATTTTTGCCTCCAAAAATTAATTTTGGATTTTGATTTATTATCCCAAAATAATTAAATATAATTTTGGCTCAAATTTTCATTCCAAAAATTTAATTTTGGTTTGAATTTTTGGCCAATTTCTTTGATTTTTAAAAATTACTCAGACCATTGCTCCATATTAACTCATTTCGAACCATCTTCCTTCCTTGAAAATAAAATGTTGATCCTGCATTTCAAACCAATGACCGTTGGCTTATGCTATGCTTACTTGTCCATCCTTCCAATTTAACTTTTGATAACTTTCATAGCATATAATTAATAAATAATAATATGTTGAATAAGTCGAATTCTCCATAAATTTGTATGACTTTACTTAGACTTGGACATTGGAGATTTTAAAATATATTCAAAATAAAATAAGGGGACTAATAAAAATTACAATTTGGCTCATCAAAACTATTACATTTTATTCCTAACGCTTGGGTCGCAGGGTTCTCCTCTCTTTTAGATAGCTAGGCCCCTGCCGGGTCCCATACATGCGACTCATCAGGATAACTTAACTCTCGCACGTTTCCTACAAGAAAAAGAAGATTTTGTTTTGTTGCTTTCCCACCATGCACCTGTTGTTTTGTTTGAGCTGACCAAGTTGTTTCCACAACCTGTAAGCCCCAAATTGTAGACGCATATTTTCGTTATCTCATTGGGTTGCCTATCCCGCACGCAAGCCAACTAACTGCTTTATTTGTTCTTGAGGACCGATACTTCCTCGGGTTGCCTTCCAACTTGCGGGCCCAACAAGGTTGACTTCCGGCAACCTTCTTTACATGCAGGCCAATGAGCTGCCTTTCACACATGCAGGTTCCTTGGGTTACTTTCCCTATCTGCGAGCCTGTATGACTTTATTTTTCCTCTTATATTTTTATTGAGGTGTGTTACTTCCTCTCTTTTTTCCTTGAAGCGCGATACATCCCTAGGCCACCTTCCCTTCTTGCGGGCCCACAAAATATGGTACTCGATCATCTTCCCTACATGCAAGTCTATATGAATTTATTTTTTCCTCTCATTTTTTCTTGAGGTGTGTTGCCTCCTCTCTTTTTTTTTCCTTGAGGCGCAATGCCTCTCTGGGTTGACTTCCCTACTTACAATCCAAGCAAAAAATGTAAAAATATTTTTTTTAGCACAAGTCGATTACTGATTGCTTTCCTTTTTTTGTTGATATATGTCAATTCAATCTGACCCCAATAGAGAAACTTGGGTCCCGCTCCACTGACGGCGGGAACGGGGATGGGAACAGGGGTTGTACCTAGAGATGTCAATCGGGCCTGAACCCAATGGGCTAGCCCGAAAAACCTCAAAACTGACAAGGTTATAACCTGAACGGGCTAGCCTGATAAAAAAATTAGCCCAATGAGCCCAAAACTGATAAGCCCGATGGCCCGATAAGGCTAGCCCGATAGCCCGAACAATTGAAAACTATATTTTTATTACAGAAATGATATGAAACATAACATACATGAAATTTATAGGTGAATTCATCTTTAGTATTTTTTTCATCACTAGGTACATTTTTAAATAAAATTTTAATAAACATATTACAATATAAATTACTTTTACAATAATAAATAATGAAAAGTTAAAAAACTTACTGTAACACACTCTAGATAGTTTGTGTTAGGCTAGTGTCTTTCCAATGAATTTGTTAAGTGTTAAGTATGCAACTAGTTTTGACTTTTGATCCTATTAGTAATTTAGTAGTAAGGTTATTAAGTAAAAATGGTCAAATTAACAGAAGTCAAAGAAAAGCTTTTCAATTTTATCTTTGAATGGCAGAAGCAACATTTATCATTTTATCTCACAAAGACACAATTTAGCTAGCTTTTCAATTTTCCTTTTGAATGCACGTGAACACTACCAAATGCTAAAGTTAGGCTATTAATCCTATTATAAATATTTTAAAAATTGTAAGCTATACACATGCTTTCTCGTTGAGAACCAATGTCATTTTTCTCTAAACTTTTAATTTTGCAATTGCATTTATTAAATTTTAATGTGCTCAATGCTCATCCAGTTGACCCGTTCTAACTTCTAATGTTCTATCAAATATTCAAATGAAAGTATTCATTTATCTTTTGATTTAAATTTTAGAGTGTCAATGCTCATCCGATTGACCCATTCTATCGAATCCGGATCCGGTTGACGACTTGACCTATTTTATCAAATGTAAGTATTCATTTTCGATTTTAGTTCAAATAGTTTCGCCCGCCCGATAAGCCCGACAACCCGAAGTTTAGGGTTAGGACTAACCCGAATCCGAGAATAAAATAATAATTGACAACCCGAAACCGATAAGCCCGACAACCCGACAGGGCTAGCCCAAAACTGACAGGGCTGGCCCGATTGACATCCCTAATTGTACCCGGCCCCAGCCCCGAACCTCGAACCTTGAACCATGACCTTGACCCCCAATCCCACATACTGGACTTTTGGTTCGGTTTAAAAAAATAAAATAAAATTTATGCATGGATATTAGGTATTTTGGTTAAGAACTTAAGATTTGAACAATTTAAATTTTTAAGTAGTGTTTAATGTTTTAAATATTTTGTAATAGTTGTATTTTGAGATGATTGGATGTTAGGCTAAATATATAAATTTATAATTGTATAATTTAAATAAAATATATTTTATAGTGTACTACAAATTGAAAAGTGTATAACATTTTTTTCAATCAGGGTGGGGATAGGGATGGGATGGGGTCGGTGAAGAAGCAGTATTGTGTAGGGGTTGATTCGTCAAAATATATTTATGTTAAAACGGAAAGTCTGTGACTCCCCGAGTGTCGGTCTCGAAGTAGGGACATGGAGGTGTGTCAAGTGTTCGGGAGTTTACTTGATTGGATCATGCATAGGATTCGAATGTGGTGAAGGGTGGAATTGTGAGTGAGAGTAGTTCATTTGGTTGGTTTGAGTGCAAGAGAGTAGTAAAGTAAAAGGGATTTTGCAAATATGTAAAAGGGGTAGGGATTGGATAGTGTTCATGAATATTGCATAGTGGAGTGTCTAAGGTCAAGGATTAGGATTGCTAGGATATTGTCTATTCAAGAGTGTGTTGTCTTAGTCCTTTTCCACCTTTGTGTACTAAGGCTTCTTTGACTTAGGAGTGCCTTCAAGCATCCAAAGTTCTAAGAGGAATTTCATCAAACACTTTAGCTACACACTATCCTACTATTCTTAAGAAGTCCATAGGAACTATGATTGTGTCAAGCTTCAAATCCTAACTCTAATCAAAGACATGAAAGAGTCAAGAGCTTAATCTCTCATCTAGATTGGCCAAATCCAAACAAGATCTCATCAAAACAACAATCAATATACAAAAATAGATAATCCATCAACACAAACTTATAGATCCAAGATATAGAGATAAGATCATCACACAAACAATATTCAATCACACAATCCAAATCCCTAGACTAAACTAGCTACTCATAGTATGAAATGCAAACAAAAGCTAATTTAATCCAAGAATAAGATAGCTAAAATTATAGAAATGAAATAGAGATCACCTAGAGAGAAGAAGATCTTCAATCCAAGCTTGTTGTCTTGCTACAATGGAGATTGATCTAATCTAAAAAGCTAAGAAAAATGGAGAAAGTTCTCCAAAGGAAAAACTAAGAAAAGGAAAACTAAATTTCTGGGATCACCCTTTGAAAATTCATCAAAGGGGTTTAAATAGTCTCCGAAATGACAACCCTAGCTGAAATTCGCGCATCATCGTCTCCACGCCTCTCACACGCGTGTGAGCGTGCGTGCGTGGAAAGTTTTCACGCTTGCTCACACGCGTGTGACCTTCCAGTTTGGTCCTCCGGGACTTCGCTCTTGCCTGGTTTGCTCTTTAAGCTCAACTTTTGGTCCTATTTGCTCCCGGGGCTCCTATTTTACTTCATTTAAGCTAAAAGTAGCTTTTGTGCATCAGTTAGTGATTTTCAAGCATTTACGCACATAATTTACCAAGTAAGAATGCTATAGACGAAATAAAACACCCTAAAATGTGTCTGAAATAAGGGTATCTCGGAGTCTTATCAAATTTTCCACACTTTGTTTCTTGCTTGTCCTCAAGCAAGACATTTTTCTATCTAAGCACATAAGTCTCCGAGATATTCTCCCATGCAAAACAAAGCCAAAATGATGGGTGTCTAAGACTGTTGAAACCGGGGAAATCATTTGTGTTATCTACAAAGGATTTTGGTCAGATGTCAGCAACTCAAAAAATATTTTCGGGAAATAAAAACCTTTCGTCGATAAACAAGTAAAACAAGCGATCACACTCCTCGCACCATACGCAAGCATGCATTTCCGAAGTTTTGGTTCACCTTTTATTTAAATAGGGCCTCTAGCCGATTCCACTAGTGGGAACGATGTGCACTAGCTAATCAACTTTCCATCATTATACGCCAAAGCCCAACGTAAATGTAAATGAGGGTAGGGGCATGGACCACTCAACGCTTTTGGCTTAGCGCGGTCCATTCTTTCTTCTCACTTCCTAGGATAACGTCATCAAGCCACCCGACGTCACATGGAGATCCATGCTTTTTCGAAGGTCAGTGCAATGGGTACTCGAATCCTAGCAAAGCGGCTCACCTCAGGTCTATTTTCTCAATTCTTGGGACCTTTTTATGTGAACAACCGACTCCAGATAAAGCTTTTTGCTTACCGAAGACTATGGTTTGGACACAACCCAACGAATTGGCTTCCCTCAATTTTAAACTCTTTGGTGATTGGCCTTTTGCCTTTTCGACTTCTCCTCATGTCAACCCCTCATGCCTTTTTCTATTTAATGTTCAAGGGTTTTGTTTTCTCATTAAGCTTACCATTAAGCTCACCTTTTGCCCCATGCCCTACCAAGGTTAGTTCAATTCAGGGCCTCGGTAGTTTTATCTTTCTCAAATTAAAAAGTACACACTCCCACTTCGAGAGATCCTTGACTAAGGTCCTACGTAAATAAGAGGTGAACATCATGCAAGCAGGCAAGAATATAAACTTATTTGGCTCTAAACACTCTCATGGGTGCGAAAAGTAACTTCCTCAAAGATATTTCGAGAGTAAAAATTTTTGGGCATCCAGTCAAAATTCTCCCTAGATAACACAAATAATAACTCTCTTTTCAAAACTGCAAATGCATCCGCTTATCATTCCCAAGAGCTTCAACTTCTAATACTAAGCATGTAAGCATGTAAAGCACGAAGTGCGTCCTTTCCACACTTTAAAGTAAACATCGTCCTCGATGTTTCCATACGCACAGGGTAAAGGAATGAAACAGGGATTCTAAGGATAGACAAATAAAAATCCCTTTCCACACTTTGGAAATTGCTCTGGGATATAGGGTATGCATCAAACGATCCTATTAATCATGGTAAGCTCTAATATGCTCATACACAAAGCTATAAAGAAAATATTTCCACACTTTAAAGATCAAAATGGGGTTTAAAATTAGAAAAGGGATAAGAGGATAAACCAAGTATGCATCCCTCTTTCCACACTTTAGCTTCCAGCATAGGCCTGCTCCCGTTATAGATGCTCTATAAGAAAATGGAGACATAACATACAAAAAGGGTTTTCGGAGTACTATTCAATTATTATAACTGACAGAAATATAAAAGCAATAAAAATAACAAAAACTTAGATAATAAAGCATATAAATAAGTAGAATTATTCGAATAGAAATGCGATAAGTAAAGCAGTTGGAAATTAAATAACATAAAGCGATAAAGATAAGTAAAGCATAATAAAGAAATAAAGGAAATAAAAGTTGAAACCCCGCGCATAGGGATCCTAATGTTCAGATGGGGCTAGCAACCATAGTAACCACTGTCAAGGAACTCAGTATCAAATGTCAATAGGTCAGGATCGAGAAAAATCGAAGGAAGGCATCAGTCATCACCGAAGGGATGGAATTGCCTGTCGAATCTATCCTCAAGAGCGGCAATTCTCCTATCATAATTCTCCACCGCCTGTCTCATGCGGTTGAGGTCTTCGGTGTGGACATCCTGTCTCGCGGAGATGGATGTGAACTGGCCTTCTTGCCATGTATGCTGCTCACGCCAGTAGTTCATTTGTTCCTCATGGAGCTATCTATGAAAATTCTGCGTCGTGGCCCAATCCATGGGAGTAGGGCCTTGCTCCTGTGCAGCATCCTCCTCCTCATTCTCTTCATCATCCTCATCATCATCATCATCAGAAGCCTCTAGATCAAGTGCATCATCACCTCCAAGCTTTAATTCTGCGGCAAAGAACTCACCCACGGAGAAAGAAATTGTGCAACCTTCAGATCTCTCTCCCATCAACCGGTCAAATAGGCCCAACCCGATGCACAGTTTAGTAACAAAAAGTCCAATAAACACAGTCTGAACCTTAGGCTTTAGCTAGGTCTGGAGCCACTTTCTAGCTTGAACACCCATGTTGATGCCAATCTCATTCTCCATGCACCACATGTAAAACAGATCCTGCTTGTATACCTTGTTGCGATTTGTGGTTCTACCTGAGAGATTTATAGCAAAGGCTAATCTGATAGCCTTCAGAGCATTGCGGGTGATGAGTTTTGCCTTCAAGTTTGAAGAGTTGTATGGGGCATTGTTTGTGATACTTCTCCAATATTGCCTAGCAACTGCGTCTGAATCAAAATCCTCCTTGAAATCTCTTAAATATGGCATGGACACGCTCACTGCATCATGGAAACCGAGTGTAACACCCAAAGTGTTTACAGACATGCAGTAGTGGTTGCCGAAAAGAGTGAATGAAATAGACTCTCTTGCATTGTTGACTTCCCTTCTAATTTCCAAGGTCGCCAAAAATTCATAAGTGACAGGCGCATAGGTGGGTCCTCTCCACTCAAACAGATAGCGGAGCTGTAGGTGCCTAAGAAGCCTATTTACTTCGTTCAAACAACCAAATTCTCTTAAAATGTTATCTTCGAAGTGACGGCCAACAGAAAGCTGCTTCCCTTTATAGTTATCCACTGTTGTGAGTTGGATGGGTGTCAAGTGTCGTAATGACCTTGACCCCGGCTCCTGCGGAGCTGTAGCTTGCTGCCATGTCCTCGATCGACTCGATTCTCCTTGATCATGCTTTGATTTCTTTGCAATTTCCTTTGAGCGTCCCATCCTACAAATTATAGAAATTAACATTCATGGTAATTGGTTTTGAATAAGTCACCATTATAATTGTATAAAATTCTTTGTCAAGATAATGGATTACAAACATATAGGGCTAAGAATTTTCGAAAATTTCGCCATAGATTCCCCTATATTTTGGACAATTCTAGCATAAGAATATCAACAATATCATTCCATTATCACTATAACACCCTGTAACACCCCGTATTTTCCTACCACTATTTTAAATAAAAATATTTAAAATAAAGGACTATTTACTTATTATTAATTATGGTAGTATGATGATTATATATATAATTGTTTCTCTATGGGCTATAGACAAACTATTTCTACAATTATTATTTGAGCACTTAAATATTCTAAGCCCATACTATATTATTTTTATTATAGGGCTATGAACCCAATAAATGATTTTAGGCTCAATTATGATTGTATTATATCTACTCTTGAGCCAACTAGCATAGTCCGATTGTATAATCTTTCCATAAATGCCTTAGCCCAAAGTGGAAATATTTACCCTACTATACATAGTAATGTCCCTTTGATCAGCAGCTAAAAACCCTCCCTTTCACACTCTGTGTTTCTCATTGCTCTCACACCTCTCACCTCTCTCGCGAGATCGTCCACCGGCCAAGAACAATGAAGACCTCCGGCGTCACCATCCTTCTCCTGTGTATGGTAGTGGCGGGAAGCTCCAAGGGTGAGCCAAAGCTTCCTTCTCCTCTCCTTCTCGCTGCTTTCTTCTTCAATGACTAAGCCAACAGCAAGGTAGCGGCACTGGTGCGGTTCCGGCGGTGATGCTCATTGGTGTGGCAGCCTTGATGCGGCCCAACATAACGAAGATCCATTAAGTGTATCAATTGGGCCAATCACAAGGCCCAAGTCCAAACAATTAAGGCAACTCTTCATTGGTTATGTTCAAAGATGGTGGAAACCCAAGTCAAGCCCATTTGCAAAAGATGAAAAAGAACTCAAGGCTTTTTATAATTCTTTAAGTGCTGATTTTGGGAACTAAATTAGGCCCAAATTAGCCCTATTATTTTTGGTCATCATTATATTAAATTGTTTGGCATGAAAGAGAAAACACTAGTTTGTATTTAGAAAGGATTCCTTAAATCCCTTTCTAAATAGGACTATATTTACTTGCTTTTTAGATTATGTTTAGGACTCTTTTTCCAATTGTATTTAGGATTATAATGATGTCCCTATACCTATAAATAGGGCACAATCATATCAGTTTAGAAAGGTTTTTCATTCAATAAAATTCTTAAGTTTATCTTTACACTTGTGTAAGAAACCTTATAGCTAATTGTGGACTCAATTAGTGGCTAGTCGTGGACTCAACTAGCAAATTGATTCGTGGACTCGAATCAATCTTCCTTTCTTCAACCTTAGATTTAGGTTCGTGGACTCATTCTTGAATCGAAGGAAACTAGATCCGACTCTAGTTGATTGAAGATTGCATCATCGAGGTACTTGAAGCTACAATGGGATTCTTCTAAGTCTTTGAGGATTCGAGACTAAGGGTTTCTTGTGAGGTCTAAGGTATTTCGATCCATCTCTATCCTTACTTTGGGAGCTATCTTAGGACAATACTCCATCTTTATTTGAACCTTGGACTAGGTTCATATCAATTTGGTATTCAGAGCCTAGGTTTATCTCATAATCATTACAAATTTGGTTCCCTAGGTTTCTTAGGATTTGTTAAAAAAAAAAAAAAACCCAATTTTTTTTCTTGCATTCTTGATTGTGTTCTTTAATCTTGATATTTGTTATTGAGTTTCTTGAAAAACTATCCCACAATAGTTTTCCAATTTTCCCACCCAATATCAACGAAAACCCACACCTCCCAACCACTATGTTATCATAAATTCTACCGGTTAGTTCTAGGAGCCATCAATTTGGTAAGATGGTTGAACAGGTTCCAAAGCCACCTCAGACGTTAGACCAAAAAATAAATGCTCTAGCCTTTGCCATGGAAGGGTTAAGCACTCGAATAAGTAATCTGGAGCAACACCATCAGCAAGTGCAACCGCAACTCTATACTAGGGGAAACATTTATGGAAAGGGATGCCTTGTCATTATCAACTCAGATCGTTGTATGAATTTGGCTAGTGCAGCCATGGTGGACTACCTTAAGTTACCTCTTATCGATCACCCACAACCATATATTCTTATTGATTCAGGGGATGTGAGAGTGACTAAACAAGCTTTTATTCCTTTTTGTATTGGCAAGTATTATGATGAGGTTCTATGTGATATTGTGCCAATGCGTACTGCACATGTTTTGCTTGGAAGGTCTTGGCAACATGATAGACATTTTTACTATAATGAACTCAACTACACATGCAATGTCACCTACAATGGATTTATGCATATGCTTAAGCCTCTCCTTCCAAAACAAGTAGAAGAAATCCACCTGAGGTTGAAGCAAGCTCTCAAACCAGCCTTGAAGAAAGAAGAAATCAAAGAGATCAAAGTGGAACCACCACGTATGGAATTGGAGTCGCCACTCCAATCCTTTAACTCGGTTTGTAGCCAAACAAATGGACCACAATCAGTGATACAATTGAAAGGACCAGCCCAAGGTGTCAAAGTGCAGCCTATCTTGGTAACTAAAAAGGATAGTAACCAAGAGAAAAGAAGGATAAAGTTAACTGGAGCAACTCATGTCAAGCATCCTAAGAGAAAGTTGCATGAGCGTGATAAAGCAGAAAGTGATCTTGCTTATTTGTCTTGCATTGAAGATTTGGATTCGAGGACGAATCCTTTTCAGGAAGGGGAGAATAATAGGAAACAGGACACATGGAATCCAATAAGGGTCTATAGTGTGCTCATCACAACAACTCGTGCCAAGCATCCCAAGAAAAAGTTACATGAGCGAGATAAAGCACAAAGTGAGCTTGCTTATTTGTCTTTCACTGAAGATTTGGATTCGAGGATGAATCCTTTTGAAGAAGAGGTTATGAACCAGCACACACGGAATCCAATAAGGGTCCACAGTGTGCTCATCACAAGGCCCATCACTACATCCTTAAAGCATCATTGGTGGAAGAAACAAGAAAGCCCAAGAATAATTCCATTTGATAGAGGGAAGAATTATAGTGGCCCATTTCAAGTGATACCAGGGATCGAAGATAGTGCTTATAAGATTCGAGGTCGAATCATTTTCAAGAAGGGGAGGATGATGCGGCCCAACATAACGAAGATCCATTAAGTGTATCAATTAGGCCAATCACAAGGCCCAAGTCCAAACAATTAAGGCAACTCTTCATTGGTTATGTTCAAAGATGGTGGAAACCCAAGTCAAGCCCATTTGCAAAAGATGAAAAAGAACTCAAGGCTTTTTATAATTCTTTAAGTGCTGATTTTGGGAATTAAATTAGGCCCAAATCAGCCCTATTATTTTTGGTCATCATTATTTTAAATTGTTTGGCATGAAAGAGAAAACACTAGTTTGTATTTAGAAAGGATTCCTTAAATCCCTTTCTAAATAGGACTATATTTACTTGCTTTTTAGATTAGGTTTAGGACTCTTTTTCCAATTGTATTTAGGATTATAATGATGTACCTATACCTATAAATAGGGCACAATCATATCAGTTTAGAAAGGCTTTTCATTCAATAAAATTCTTAAGTTTTTCTTTACACTTGTGTAAGAAACCTTATAGCTAATTGTGGACTCAATTAGTGGCTAGTCGTGGACTCAACTAGCAAATTGATTCGTGGACTTGAATCAATCTTCCTTTCTTCAACCTTAGATTTAGGTTCGTGGACTCGTTCTTGAATCAAAGGAAACTAGATTCGACTCTAGTTGATTGAAGATTGCATCATCGAGGTACTTGAAGCTACAATGGGATTCTTCTAAGTCTTTGAGGATTCGAGACTAAGGGTTTCTTGTGAGGTCTAAGGTATTTCGATCCATCTCTATCCTTACTTTGGGAGCTATCTTAGGACAATACTCCATCTTTATTTGAACCTTGGACTAGGTTCATATCAAGCCTCCTCGACTACCTCCTTGCGCGATCGATGGCGACGGCAGAACAAAGCAGCGGCGTTCAAAGGTAGCGGAGCATCTTGGCGGCCTTGACATCCCCGTCACCTTTCCCCGTTCAGCGAGTAGCACCGGCGACCTTCACTATTTCTCCGGCGTCGGGCATAGCAGCGAAACGAAGCAACCGGGGGTAGCAGCCACACGGCGACGGTAGTAGCGATCGGATGGCCGCGTCTCGTCCATCTTCCGGTCTCTCCTCCAACGATGAAGCAACGACGTCACCTTCCTCCTTCAACGGCGAAACAGCTTGCGGCGGTGGGCTCGGCAGTTNATATTGTGCCAATGCGTACTGCACATGTTTTGCTTGGAAGGTCTTGGCAACATGATAGACATTTTTACTATAATGAACTCAACTACACATGCAATGTCACCTACAATGGATTTATGCATATGCTTAAGCCTCTCCTTCCAAAACAAGTAGAAGAAATCCACCTGAGGTTGAAGCAAGCTCTCAAACCAGCCTTGAAGAAAGAAGAAATCAAAGAGATCAAAGTGGAACCACCACGTATGGAATTGGAGTCGCCACTCCAATCCTTTAACTCGGTTTGTAGCCAAACAAATGGACCACAATCAGTGATACAATTGAAAGGACCAGCCCAAGGTGTCAAAGTGCAGCCTATCTTGGTAACTAAAAAGGATAGTAACCAAGAGAAAAGAAGGATAAAGTTAACTGGAGCAACTCATGTCAAGCATCCTAAGAGAAAGTTGCATGAGCGTGATAAAGCAGAAAGTGATCTTGCTTATTTGTCTTGCATTGAAGATTTGGATTCGAGGACGAATCCTTTTCAGGAAGGGGAGAATAATAGGAAACAGGACACATGGAATCCAATAAGGGTCTATAGTGTGCTCATCACAACAACTCGTGCCAAGCATCCCAAGAAAAAGTTACATGAGCGAGATAAAGCACAAAGTGAGCTTGCTTATTTGTCTTTCACTGAAGATTTGGATTCGAGGATGAATCCTTTTGAAGAAGAGGTTATGAACCAGCACACACGGAATCCAATAAGGGTCCACAGTGTGCTCATCACAAGGCCCATCACTACATCCTTAAAGCATCATTGGTGGAAGAAACAAGAAAGCCCAAGAATAATTCCATTTGATAGAGGGAAGAATTATAGTGGCCCATTTCAAGTGATACCAGGGATCGAAGATAGTGCTTATAAGATTCGAGGTCGAATCATTTTCAAGAAGGGGAGGATGATGCGGCCCAACATAACGAAGATCCATTAAGTGTATCAATTAGGCCAATCACAAGGCCCAAGTCCAAACAATTAAGGCAACTCTTCATTGGTTATGTTCAAAGATGGTGGAAACCCAAGTCAAGCCCATTTGCAAAAGATGAAAAAGAACTCAAGGCTTTTTATAATTCTTTAAGTGCTGATTTTGGGAATTAAATTAGGCCCAAATCAGCCCTATTATTTTTGGTCATCATTATTTTAAATTGTTTGGCATGAAAGAGAAAACACTAGTTTGTATTTAGAAAGGATTCCTTAAATCCCTTTCTAAATAGGACTATATTTACTTGCTTTTTAGATTAGGTTTAGGACTCTTTTTCCAATTGTATTTAGGATTATAATGATGTACCTATACCTATAAATAGGGCACAATCATATCAGTTTAGAAAGGCTTTTCATTCAATAAAATTCTTAAGTTTTTCTTTACACTTGTGTAAGAAACCTTATAGCTAATTGTGGACTCAATTAGTGGCTAGTCGTGGACTCAACTAGCAAATTGATTCGTGGACTTGAATCAATCTTCCTTTCTTCAACCTTAGATTTAGGTTCGTGGACTCGTTCTTGAATCAAAGGAAACTAGATTCGACTCTAGTTGATTGAAGATTGCATCATCGAGGTACTTGAAGCTACAATGGGATTCTTCTAAGTCTTTGAGGATTCGAGACTAAGGGTTTCTTGTGAGGTCTAAGGTATTTCGATCCATCTCTATCCTTACTTTGGGAGCTATCTTAGGACAATACTCCATCTTTATTTGAACCTTGGACTAGGTTCATATCAAGCCTCCTCGACTACCTCCTTGCGCGATCGATGGCGACGGCAGAACAAAGCAGCGGCGTTCAAAGGTAGCGGAGCATCTTGGCGGCCTTGACATCCCCGTCACCTTTCCCCGTTCAGCGAGTAGCACCGGCGACCTTCACTATTTCTCCGGCGTCGGGCATAGCAGCGAAACGAAGCAACCGGGGGTAGCAGCCACACGGCGACGGTAGTAGCGATCGGATGGCCGCGTCTCGTCCATCTTCCGGTCTCTCCTCCAACGATGAAGCAACGACGTCACCTTCCTCCTTCAACGGCGAAACAGCTTGCGGCGGTGGGCTCGGCACCTCCTTCAACGGCGAAACAGCTTGCGGCGGTGGGCTCGGCAGTTCTACTCGCGGCGAAACAGCTTGCGGCGGTGGGCTCGGCAGTTCTACTCGCGGCAATGGAAACCGTCCGGCGTGAAGGTGGTAGCAGCAGCGTGGAATGGACTCCACTGTTCTCAGTAGCAGTTCCCTTTATGGTGACCGGACGTTCGGTTGAAGGATAGTGGTTTGGTTGTCTCACATCAAAGCAGTAAGAAACGAAGTGGCGTAGTGGTATGGTGTCCGTTGTTGGGTTGGAAGGTGCGAGTTCGAATTCCTTTGAGGTAATAGCTATTTAGCTTTTATAAATAATCAATTCGGATATCAGTTCATGGCTTGGGGTAGTGATCATTGTTAATCATTAGGGTTATTATTAGTTAGTGATTAGGGTATTATGGTTTAGTGCTTTAGTTATCATTAGTTCATTATAATGATCATATCATATTAGCCGTTAAGTATGGATTATGGACAAGTGTTAGGACGGGTTTTGTAATACCCGAGATTTTATGCTCCCAATTTCGTTCATTTGAATCCTATCCAAATTTTAGTAAGGTTATTTTTAGTAAGCCCGAAACTTGAAATTTTGGGGTGTTACAAGTTGGTATCAAAGCCTAGGTTAGGATAAGACCTGGGTAAGGACTCTGTAAGAAATTTTTGGGAAGTAATGCTTAGAAACTAAGCTTTAAACACCGCGGTAAGGTTGTGAGCTTATTTGAATAATATATGTGTTTATTTGCTATATATGTGGCATGTTACACCCGTGGGTGTGTAAATCTCCAGGTACGTGACCAATTATTTGAATTTCTTGATTTAAAGCATACATAATTTATGAGTATAGCTGCTTATATGAAGATAGAGTGGGAAACACTCTTTTAAAATAAGAACCTTGCATGTAGTTAGTTGCAATGCCTCCAAGGAGAAACCAAGCTGCCCGTGAGGAGGATGTCCCGACTAGCGCTGAATTAGCTCGGACACTGAGACAGTTAGCCCAGTTAACCCAGGTGATGGGGGATCGTATGCTTCAAGAACCTCAGGGGAATGCAAATGGAGCCGGCATGGCTAAGCTGGTGGCTGAGTGAAACCCACCCACTTTTTTAGGGCAGGAGGACCCTTTGATCCTCGAAGAATGGATGCGGGTGTTCGACAAGATGTTCGATGCTCTCAACTACCCAACCGAACGGCGTGTAGATATAGCCGTTTTCTATCTGCAGCAGCGAGCTGATATTTGGTGGGCTGCAGCTGGACCGAACTTGCGTCAATCACCCGCCTTCGGTTGGGAAGCCTTTAAGGAGGCTCTGAGGGAGAAGTTTTACCCTGAGCACGTCAGGACAGCCAAGTATGATGAGTTCCTTCACCTGCGTCAGGGAAATAGGACAGTTCAGGAGTACTACACAGAGTTCATCGACCTAGCAAGGTTTGCACCTACCCTGGCCCCTGATGAGCTTGGCAAGGCAAACAAGTTCATCAGAGGACTAAACTTTGATACTCAGAAGGGGCTCAGTATGTTCAGATGTCAAACTCTAGACGAGGCTTATAGTAGGGCTGCCAGCCATTGCCAAGTTCAGCAGTGGCAGTGGGAAGTCAATGGAAGGGGCACGAAAGAAGCGATGAAGATCATTCGCAGGGTGAAAAAATGCCCAAATATTCTAATCCAAATCAGAACTGGAACTATCAAGGAAAGGGTGGGCCAAGGAATTCTAATGGCCACCAGAATCAGAGGAATCTCAAGGTGGAAAGGCATTACAACTGTAAGAGGTGCAACAAGGATCATCCGGGTGTTGACTGTCAAGGAAATATAGTCAGGTGCTTCAATTGCAACAAGATGGGGCACCGAGCATTCGAGTGTTACACCAAGAAGGACGGGAATGTTTCCAGACAAAATCAGAACAGGAGTGGAGGTGGCAATGGAAAGAACCCCAGCAGAGGAAGTCAATACAATAATCAAAATGGCAACAAAAACGGTGGAAACAGCAAGGCTCAAAACAATAATGGAGGAAATGGTGGGCAGGGACGCATCTACGTCATGAACAAAGTCCAGGCGGAGGCTAGTGACGTGGTAACAGGTACCTTTTTAGTACACTCTGTGCCTGCCTTAATTTTATTTGATTCCGGAGCTACAAACTCTTTTGTATCAACTGCTTTCATAAAGAAATTAAGATTGGCACCAACCTCAGAAATGAAAATAGCAGTCAAGACCCCTACAGGTAGTGTAGTGGCTTGTAAGTACGTTCATAAGGACGTGCCCATCGACATCAATGGAGTGAACTTTCCAGGGAACTTGATCGAGTTCGAGTTGAAGGACCTCGATGTAGTACTAGGAATGGATTGGTTGTGTCTTCACAAAGCCAAGATCATTTGTGATAAGCAACAAGTGACCTTGAGGAGTGCTGAGGGTAAGCGTGTGACCTATCGAGGGTTCACCGTCAAGTCGGGAATCAAGTTGGTTTCTATGATGAAGGTGAAGAAGTATGTGATGAACGATCATGCAGCTTATTTGTGTATGGTTAGAGACCTCGACTCTATGGAGGAAGCCCTTGAACAAATAGCGGTGGTAAGAGATTTCCCCGATGTTTTTCCAGAAGAGATACCAGGCATGCCGCCAGAAAGAGAGTTGGAATTTGCCATTGATTTAGTACCAGGAATTGCACCAATCTCAATGACACCTTACAGGATGACACCAAAGGAAATGCAGGAGTTGAAAGAGCAGTTGCAAGAATTGCTAGATAAAGGTTACATTCGGCCAAGTGTTTCACCGTGGGGCGCTCCAGTGCTATTCGTAAAGAAGAAAGATGGTGGTTTAAGACTCTGCATTGACTACCGGGAGCTTAATCAGGTAACTGTGAAGAATAGGTACCCACTACCTAGGATTGATGACCTTTTTGATCAATTAAAGGGAGCTGGGACGTTCTCGAAGATCGATTTAAGGTCTGGCTATCACCAATTGAAAGTGGCTGAGAAGGATATACCCAAGACTGCTTTCAGGACGAGATATGGACACTACGAGTTCACGGTGATGCCGTTTGGACTGACTAATGCACCGGCGGTATTCATGGACCTCATGAACCGTGTTTTCCGTCCATATCTAGATCAGTTCGTGGTTGTCTTTATTGATGACATCCTAATCTACTCAAGGACCCCCGAGGAACATGAAGAACATCTAAGAGTGGTTTTGCAAACCTTGAGGGAGAATAAGTTCTACGCTAAATTGTCAAAGTGTGAATTATGGCAAGACAAGATCGCTTTCCTTGGGCATGTAATCACTAAGGAAGGAGTGGTCGTTGACCCTTCAAAGATCCAAGCAGTGATGGATTGGCGAGCACCAACTTCAGTGACCGAAGTTAGGAGTTTTTTGGGATTAGCCGGCTACTATAAAAGGTTTGTGAAGGACTTCTCTAAGATTGCAAGGCCGATGACAAACCTGATGAAGAAAACGACCAAGTTTGTGTGGGATGCAAGTTGTGAAGAAGCTTTCCAGGAACTGAAGAAAAGACTGACAACTGCCCCGGTATTGACTATGCCGTTTGGAACGGAAGGGTTCGAGATCTACAGTGATGCTTTAAAGAAAGGATTGGGTTGTGTTCTGATGCAGAATGGGAAGGTAGTTGCCTACGCATCAAGACAGTTGAGGACCCATGAAGTGAATTACCCCACTCACGATTTAGAGTTGGCTGCTGTAGTCTTCGCATTGAAGATTTGGCGCCATTATCTATACGGCGTGCAGTGTAAGATATTCACCGATCATAAGAGCTTGAAATATATTTTCACCCAGAAAGAATTGAATATGAGACAGCGGAGGTGGTTGGAGCTAATCAAGGATTACGACCTGGTCATTCAATACCATGAGGGAAAAGAAAATGTAGTTGCTGACGCACTAAGCAGAAAATCAGAGCACTCTATGAATGCAACATGGGTACTTCCCGAGGAGTTGTGTGAAGATTTCAGGAGACTCAATCTCGAAGTCAAGAACGAAGGTGAAGTTGAGGCAGAAATTAACCTTTACAACATGAGTATTATGCCATCAATCTTTGAAGAAATTAAGCGGAATCAGTCCTGTGATGATGGGCTCGAAAAGGTTAAGGCTGGGATGATCGACAACAGGAATGGCTCTTTTGAGCTATGTCAAGACGGGAGTATTCGATTTGATGGGCGATGGTGTATACCTGCAGCCTGCCAAGAAGTAAAAAGAAGAATTATGGAAGAAGGACACAATACTCCCTACTCAGTACACCCTGGGAGTGACAAGCTATACAAGGATTTGAAGAAGCATTTTTGGTGGCCTAGAATGAGAAAAGAGGTAGCTGAATTTGTGGCCCGTTGTCTGAACTGTCAGAAAGTTAAAGCTGAAAGAAGCAAGCCTAAAGGATTAATACAACCGTTGGAGATTCCACAGTGGAAATAGGATTCAATCTCTATGGATTTCGTTGGAGGTTTGCCCATGACAAAAGCAGGGAAGAATAAAATTTGGGTTGTCGTGGATAGACTTACCAAGACTGCCCGATTCATAGCGATGAATGAGACTTGGAGCATGGAGCAGTTAGCCAAGGCTTATGTCAAGCAGATAGTTAAGTACCATGGGGTACCCAAAGATATCATCTCCGATAGAGATTCAAGGTTCCTGTCACAATTTTGGAAAGCCCTGCAGAAGGCGATGGGTACAAAGTTGAAGTTAAGCACAACATTTCATCCAACCACAGACGGACAAACCGAAAGGACTATTCAAACCTTAGAAGACATGTTGAGGGCTTGTACAATGGATTTAAAAGGGTCATGGGACGAACACCTCGATCTTATTGAATTCTCATACAACAACAGTTATCACACTAGCATCCAAATGGCTCCTTATGAAGCCTTGTATGGTCAAAAGTGTAGAAGTCCGCTATGCTGGGGAGATATGGTTGATGTAGTGGTGTTAGGACCCCAGTACCTTCAAGAAACAATTGAAAAGGTCAAACTGATCCAAGCAAGAATGAAGGCTGCTCAAGACCGTCAAAAGTCGTATGCAGACTTAGGCCGAAAGCCATCAGAATTTCAAGTGGGCAAAAAAGTGCTTTTAAGAGTATCGCCTACAAGAGGAGTCATGCGGTTTGGGAAAAAGGGTAAGCTAAGTCCAAGATTCATTGGACCATATGAGATATTGGATAAAGTTGGACAAGTGGCTTACCGGTTAGCCATGCCTATGGAGTTGGACAAGGTAAGGAATTGTTGTTTTGGGTTAGAAATCTTAAGAGAAAGATTTAGCCTAACTTGTGGACTGACAGGTACATGATGTCTTCCACATCTCTCAGTTAAAGAAATATGTTCACGATGCCTCACACGTGATAAGGCCGTTAAAGAAATATGTTCACGATGCCTCACACGTGATAAGGCCAGAGGTAAAAGAAATCTTTGTTAAATCTTGAATATAGAATATTATGAAAATAGGACGCTAAGAAATCCATTTAATTATAAGGTGGTGGAGATGGACGAAACTCTCTCGTATGAGGAGACTCCAGTAAAGATATTGGATTTCAAAACCCGTGATACTCGAAGGAAATCCATAAAGCTTGTAAAAGTGCTATGGTCACACCACTCAGTTGAGGAAGCTACGTGGGAAGTAGAAGATGATATGAGGAGTCGGTATCCGGCTTTATTTGAATCAGGTAATAGTCAAGTTACGGGGACGTAACTTCTCTTTTAATGAGGGCAGGTTTTAACACCCCACTCCGTTTTGTTGGGTTGAAATAGCATGTTAGATTTTAAGATCGCTTCGTGGGCGAAGCTTTCTTTTAAGGCGGGTAGATTGTAATACCCGAGATTTTATGCTCCCAATTTCGTTCATTTGAATCCTATCCAGATTCTTTCTCGATATTCATTTAGTTTCTAAACCATATTCATTGGACTCTACTTCTATATTCATTGAAATCGTGAACCCTATTCATTTGGATTAAATAGTATAATACTATTTAATATATTTTATTATGATATGCTACATTTTAAATTATATAGTACATATAGTAATTTTATTTTAATTATTTTATATGTTATGCATATATATGCGTATGATATATATATATAGTGTATGTATATAAATATTTTGTTTATATATATATTTGGTACATCATATTATATAACTATGCGTATGAATATTTTTGGATCTCATATCTAATTATTTTAATAACTATATAATAGTAGTATGTATATATATATATATTATGTGACCGTGTATATATGTATGTATTATATTCTGGACAATTATTATTATATAAATTATATATATAGGGTAATCATCATATTGATTTGATCAAATACTAATTGGAAGTTACAAATACTAATTGGATGACCAATTTATTTATTTCCATATTCCTATCCAAATTTGGTGATAATTTAATCATATTCTTCCTTGATTTTTTCTCCCTTAGCCGATTGTTTCATCAGTAAAAGAAGTATTTCTTTTGCTCTTCCTTTTCCTATCCATTCGTTGTTTTAAAAAAAAAACTTCTTCTTTCTTCCTCTTGTTGATTCCTCAAGTGTGGGTGAAAAATCTTGGCAGTAAGTTCTCCTTATTGTCATGTTGATTTTATAGTCTTAGGATTGTATCTTATAGAATTGTGTTTGTTGTTTTGTTGGTGATTTGATGGTGGTAAAGGAGTAGTAGAGCAAGTGTGAAGCTAGCTTGGAAAAAAAAGGAGATCCTAGAAACATCTCCAAGTAAGTGGATTTGTACCTCATGCTTGCCCTTAATTTTATGTTTTAGTTGAAAAACTAAAACATATGTATTTGTGGAATGGATTTGATGTGCACCCTATTTGTAAAAAAAATTTTTAGTTATGAGTAGCATGATCCTATACATGAAATTTGAAACAAGAAATTCTTGTTATAACTATGCAATTGTTATTATAAATTTTATTTTATATATGAGTATATATATAGTCTGTGTAATGTTTTAAAAAGAAAAATATGTATTTATTTTATTTTCTATTGTGTTGTACGTATGTATACTTTTAAAGAAAAATAAAAATATATGTATGATTATGATTGTCTGTGTGTAGGATTGCTTTGTTATATATATATATATATATCTATAAATTCTATACGTATATGTATGTTTATATAAATATTACTGTATGTAATAATTGTAATAATAATAGTAAAATATATATATAACTATGTACGTACGTAGGGTCCAAAGAAAGAAAGAAAAAAAGAACAAAACAAAGAAAAATATATATATTTATTTTGTTATAGTACGTACGTAGGTATATATTAGTTTAAGAGTATATATGCCTAGATATATTAATATTTAAGTATATGTAAATATTTTTTTTTATATATACTATGCAGTAGGTGTAAATATATGTACGTGTGTGTATTATTATAGAATTTTATAAATATACTTATATACAAAATTCTAGTATATGCATAGATTTATTTATGTACCGTGTGTGTATATAAATATATATATCCAATTACCGTATCTATAACCGATTGTATGTATAAGTATATTTATATATATGTATATTTACCATATGTAATATGTATATGTGCATTTACGTATGTATGTATATAGTTGGAGTATATGGATATGCATATGTGCATTTACGTATGTATGTAGTTGGATACAAGTATTATAATTATTTCTCCTTTGTTTAGTATAAGAATATTTATTTTCTTTAATTACATGTATGAAATTTAGTATATGATTAAGTGAGGAATTGTAGTATGCAGGTACGTTATCTTTATATTAATAGTGTTTTTAATAACAATAATTTAATTGGTTTCCTTGCTAATGCGGTAGGGAGTTTTAAATAAGTAATTGGTTCATTTGTGAATGCCATACAATTATACGTACGTTATGTACCATTGTAGTGTATATGTGGACATGAGTATCTACTTTGAGTACAAGTGTACATATGTATATTGTATTTTGAAAATGTTAATTGTATGGTGATGAATTAAGGGTTAAATTACCCTATAAATTCTTATTGGATGAGCAAAACTTCTCAAGTAAAATATTATTTTCAAACTATGGAAGTATGTTGATAATTGAATTACTTGACATTGTGGAGTATTCAGTCATATGCTGGATACTAGGGCTATGCCCTGTTGAGGAGTGGTTAGGATAATCCTACCGCTAGGGTTTATACCCTGTTTGAGGAGTATTCGGTAGGAACCATCCCCGGATACTAGGGCATTTATTGTCCTATTGAGTTGAGGAGTGGTTAGGTTATGCCTACCACTAGGGTCTTTTTACCCTGTTTTAAGGAGTATTCGATAGGAAAAATCCCCGAATACTAGGACTAGTAACTTCTCGGTGAGGCTTTGAATCCTCACTCGGGGGTGTGCACACTTAAGGTTGAAGTCCTGTTTCCATTAGCATGGGAATTATGCAGAGTGTTCAGCGTGGAACTGTTCACTAGGGCCTAAGATTTAAAGGACCCTGTCCCATTGTATATGTAACCTACTTCCATTGTTTCTATCATTTCTTGATTTATAAAATTTTGAATCAAAGGTAATGCAGCTATGTTTTTGGGTAAAGTATTTTATTCACTCAATTTGTTTTAAGGGCAGGCAGTCCCTTACTTAGCAAAGTTTTGCTAACCCCTTTTTCTTTTATGTGTTGTTGTTGTCTTTTTGAGTAACAGGAAATGTCTGATGAGGTTGCTATGAGCGCGATAGATCAAGTTCTTGGTGGTTATCAAGACTTAATAAAAGCTTATGTAGCTTAGTAGACTTTATATTATCTTTTGGAAAGGAATTATGAATTGAGGACTCAAATTTTATGTTTTGTTTTGCCTTACACCTATCCTGGTAAGGATAAGTGTGGCGGTAGCACCCTGCAGCTAGACTTTATGGATTTTATTTGAAGTTATGATATTTGAAATTTAAAATACTAATTTTAGTAAGGTTATTTTTAGTAAGCCCGAACTTGAAATTTTGGGGTGTTATAGGTTTAATAGAAGCCTTAATATCCTTATTAATGTTTGGTTGTAGTTAGTGATCATATTAGATTATATTAATCTTCAGATTCGTAAATTGTGGACTTGCTTTTGGGTCAAGCTTAAGATTGGTGTTGCTTTGGATTAATACGCTTCAAGAGGTAATCATCATGTCCACTAAAACCTATTTTTACACTCTCAATCTATGATATTATTTGGTGTGTTGGAATCCTGAGAATTTCTTTGCTGCTTAGCCTATTTGTGGCTGTCTGTGAAGTCATCTTTGATGGATTATGAACTTGTATTCTTGATCCTTTGTGTATTGATGTTTATGGATGTTTATTGGCATGGATTCCTTGTTTATTTGGCTTCTGGGAGTTATAATCTGAGTAATCTGATCCTATTTTGTATTCTGATCTGAACATTTGCATATTCTGTCTGAGTCTATGATATGAGGTTTGGGTTTGCCCTTGCGGAGTACCCCAGCGGTATAATGTGTCCCGCTAGAGTCTTCCGTAAGTGGCTCACAGTGAGGGTTGGCGGAGGAAGGTGGTCCGCCGAGGTGTTCCGCCTTCTCCTTGCGGATGGGTGCGGCGGAGGGCAGTGTTCCGCTGGGCTGTTCCGTTAGTTCTACTGGGAGCTTGTTCCAGTGAGCTATTCTGTGATCTGTTTGTTTGGTTGTTTCCCCTTTTGTTCTGAATCTTGTTGGAGTATTTTGTTGGGTATTTTACCATGTCTTTGGAGTATTTATTCATATCTCTTGGTCCATCTTTTGAATCTCTTGCTTGTTGAATCCTTGATTATATTATCTGGGAGTTGGGTTGTGTTCATATCTGAGATGAACACTCTGAGTGGTTGTTTTTGGACTGAGGTTGAGGTTGGATATGGATGGTGAATCTTTGAGTATCCTTCTGTATTCTTGAGGCTTTACTTGTCGTTTGTGTATATGGGCACTATTTGTCATTTGTGTATATGAGCATTATTTGCCATTTGTGTATATCGGCGCTATTTGCCACTTTGGTAGTTGAGGAATATTTGCCTCTATGTATTCGGGCACGATTTGCCTTCGCGTATTTGGGCACCATTTGCCTTTATGATTCGGGTATTATTTACCTCCGTGCACTGAGTTTGGTTTGATGTTTGGTATGAGGATTGGTGTTGGTTGGAGGGTAAGGGTTAGTACTTATCCTTAGGTTGAGGTCTATTTGGTCTCTTTACTTGGTTCTTGAGTTATCTCGTATCTCGTTGTTGTTAGTTATTCTTGGATATATTCTTGTTGATCGTTTCTTATGAATATTCTATTGAATTCTCGACTCTGTTGATATCTTGCTATCTTGTGAAATCCAATTGAATATTTGTATTGTTGAGAAGTCTTGGTTTATCCTTTACTCAGCATGTTATTGTTGAGTATCCGATTTCAAGTATTGAACAGTTCGTTGGTGTTTATATTCTATATGGGTGTGTAAACCTATTTACAACTTAGTATATATCTATATTTCCTTGCGGGTGTGAGTGGTGGTTGCTTAGCAGTCTTTTGCTAATGGTTTCTTGTATGTTTTCAGGAATGCAATAAGTCTAAGCGAGAGCGCGCTAGAGCTTATCTATATAAGGCAGCTTAGACATAGTTTTGTTGTTTTAGACTCGTGTTTTGGGCCTGTATGCCATTGATGAGACTATATGTACTCTTGTTTAGATTTCAGATGTTTTAGACATGTTTGAGGATTTATTATCTATGCAGTTCAGTTCTTTTGGTTAGCCTCTGCATCTAGGCCGTGTTTTCTTACCTAGATGTGGCATGAAACCCCTTTAGGTTTTTAATCGCTTCCGCTATGTATGTTGATAGTTGAGATAGCCAGCTTTTGTGTTAATGTTTAGCTATCTCGGCTTGTGAAAAGTTGGGGTGTCACAGTTGGTATCAGAGCCTGTATTGAGGTCTGAGTAGAGATCCTAGGGTTGAACTTTTGAGACTCTGGGACTTGATCAGTAGAAATTAAGATGTTTGAGAATCCTAGGATGTGTGAATTCTAGGAATCGCAGTGAGGACACGCCTTGTTTGTTTAAGTTATATGTGCTTTGTTAACGTTGTTGTTTGTAGTTGCTCTTGTTAACCTTGTTGTTTGCAGCTTGCGGGTAAGTTCTTAATCGCTTCCGGGTAAGTTCTTAATCGCTTTTAGATAAGTTGCTTCGTTTTAGAATTGCCTAGGAGCCTGGTTTAGATTAGGAATAAGTAGCTAGTTGATACGAAACGATGGATAGCACCGTATGCGTCTAAGCAATCAGAAGGTCGGCGGCTCGTCAAAGAAGACTAATCTACTCGCGGCTTGGAGTCATCGGCAGCAGTCTACGTTCTTCAGGGTTGGCGTCTTCGCGCGTGTAGCATCATCTGCAAGATCCTTGTTAACCTCAAGACTAGAAGAATAAACCCTGTGAAGCTGAAGTTCAACACAAGACGAAGAGAGTGATAGGAGCTCGAAAACTAAAGACTCGAAGACCCTCGGCCTTGAGGGAACGGCAAGGGCGGATATTGACGCGCCAACAAAGAGTCATGTCTCGCCAAGTAGAAGCTTCGGGATCAATAATGAAGAACCTCGTGCAAGCTAAGCATGATAATGACTAAGCCTTAAGAAGTAGAGTTTGAGGTCGTGATTTGCAGACCTTAAGGTAGTCTTGCCTACCTCTGAAGCAGCTACAAAGGAACAAGTTAGAAGTTGTAACCTTCAAAGCAAAGAAGACTAAGTCAAGTAGAAGGGAAAACTTGGACGCTTAAGACCCCCGAAGATAAGAAGAAACGCCATTAGCAAACGTCTAACCTCATGAAGTGCGAAGGAACTAAGAAGTGAATTGCGAAGTAAAGACCTCGTGTAATCTATTCGGTGCACCTTGGGAGTAACTCCTTGTGCAAGAACTTAAGGAAGGAACCTCGGTGGCAAGAAAGATATAAGGAGTAGCTAAGCAAGCTAATAGAAAACTGAATCGTCAAAAGATCAAGACCAATTGAAGTGAACCTAAAGGCTAGCTAAATACAAGAGGTTGATCCTAAGAGGAGTTTAGCTTATATACCATGCATTTGGAAGGTGCCATTGATCGTGTTAAGCGCAAGATTAAAGTTGAGAACCGCATTCCACTACCTCAGGTGACCAACAAGAAGAACTAATGAAGATTGGAAGGACGCGTTGATACATATTCACGCTGCTAACCTACAAGGCCCACGATAGGAATATCAAGACCCAGTTGAACCGTTCTACGTCAGTGCTATCACTCGAGTAATCAAAGGACTCCTCGTAAGATCTGGTGCGATCAAAAGAGCGAAAATCCTTAATACTAAAGAAGGTGCACGCGTTACGTTGGCTCTAGGACCTCGATGTTTCATAGTACAAGGAAGTAAACCCGGTTTCCAAGATCACCAATAATCATAGGCAAATCTCCTTTCAAGATCAGGTGATACCTCCCTAATCGAACCTATCTTTTCATAAAGCTTCCCCAGAAATCTCTCGTTCTGCACCCATCAGTCATCCGCGATTCATCGCCTTCGGCCTCTCTGGGAGTGATAAGGATGTACGCGCTGTAACTTATAAAGTAGAGCTATCCGAATTCTAGATTCGCGTTTCGTAAGGAGCAAGGTTAAAACACGTCGACCGGTCAAAGTATCGTGATCAAATCGTCAAGCCATGGAAACCGCTTAGAGTTGAGAGACTTCCTATCCTTCTTAAAGCCGACTTCTTCTCCGTCCCCCGAAATCCCAATTATCCCTCCATAGAGAAATCCCTTCTATCTGTTCTAATCATTATTCCTATCTCTTCTTGGAAACTAAATTTCTATTTTCCTTTGAGGAAGTGCATACCCTATCATTAAAGAATCCTTTCTATCTTTCTAGATCTCATTGCTATCGTCCCTTGAAACCGAATTTCTCTCATTCCCTTGGAAATTGTATATCCATTCGTTGAGACATCCCTTCAGATTATTTTAAATCTCATTCTTATCTCCTTTCAGGATTCAATTCCTTTCTTTCCTAGAAGAATTGCATACCCTATCGGACCTCGTTATTAACTCCTCTTGGAACCTGATTTCTTTCTTTTCCTTGAATAAGATAAATACCCTATCGTTGGAAAACTCTTCCTGTGTTTTCAATCACGCCCTTATCTGTTCTCGAAGCCAAGTTCTTTTTGTTCCTTCTCTTTTGTTGAAAGAACATGATATCCCCTTGATTTAAGAAATCCTTTTGGCCTCCTTGAACCTTGTCCTTATTTTCTTCCGAAGTCGAGTTCTTTTCTTTTCCTTAAAGAACTTGACATCCCCTTTTATTGAAAAGTCATTCACATCCTCTTCAAACGTTGTTCTTGTTTGCTTCTCGAAATGATTTTGTACAAGGTGACAACCTTATTTCCTAAGTTGTAACCTTTATAACCCTTGATTCTATTCTTTACCGACGTCATTCTTGAACCTTACGCCTTAAACCTTTCATTCTCTTTTCTTCGTTGGGTCAAATTTTCAAAACCGAGCATATATGATATATATTATTTTCTCTATATGTACTATCGTACTAGTTTTAACTTTCTGTCCCCAAAACGATTTCTGAGCTTCGGGGACGAAGCTCCTTTTAACGGGGGTAGAGTGTAACACCCCGTATTTTCCTACCACTATTTTAAATAAAAATATTTAAAATAAAGGACTATTTACTTATTATTAATTATGGTAGTATGATGATTATATATATAATTGTTTTTCTATGGGCTATAGACAAACTATTTCTACAATTATTATTTGAGCACTTAAATATTCTAAGCCCATACTATATTATTTTTATTATAGGGCTATGAACCCAATAAATAATTTTAGGCTCAATTATGATTGTATTATATCTACTCTTGACCCAACTAGCATAGTCCAATTGTATAATCTTTCCATAAATGCCTTAGCCCAAAGTGGAAATATTTACCCTACTATACATAGTAATGTCCCTTTGATCAGCAGCCAAAAACCCTCCCTTTCACACTATGTGTTTCTCATTGCTCTCACACCTCTCATCTCTCTCGCGAGATCGTCCACCGGCCAAGAACAATGAAGACCTCCGGCGTCACCATCCTTCTCCTGTGTATGGCAGCGGCGGGAAGCTCCAAGGGTGAGCCAAAGCTTCCTTCTCCTCTCCTTCTCGCTGCTTTCTTCTTCAATGACTAAGCCAACAGCAAGGTAGCGGCATTGGTGCGGTTCCGGCGGTGATGCTCATTGGTGTGGCAGCCTCCTCGACTACCTCCTTGCGCGATCGATGGCAACGGCAGAACAAAGCAGCGGCGTTCAAAGGTAGCGGAGCATCTTGGCGGCCTTGACATCCCCGTCACCTTTCCCCGTTCAGCGAGTAGCACCGGCGACCTTCACTGTTTCTCCGGCGTCGGGCATAGCAGCGAAACGGAGCAACCGGGGGTAGCAGCCACACGGCGACGGTAGCAGCGATCGGATGGCCGCGTCTCGTCCATCTTCTGGTCTCTCCTCCAGCAATGAAGCAACGACGTCACCTACCTCCTTCAACGGCGAAACAGCTTGCGGCGGTGGGCTCGGCAGTTCTACTCGCGGCAATGGAAACCGTCCGGCGTGAAGGTGGTAGCAGCAGCGTGGAATGGACTCCCCTGTTCTCAGTAGCAGTTCCCTTTATGGTGACCGAACGTTCGGTTGAAGGATAGTGGATTGGTTGTCTCACATCAAAGTAGTAAGAAATGAAGTGGCGTAGTGGTATGGTGTCCATGTGTTGGGTTGGAGGGTGCGGGTTCGAATCCCTTTGTGGTAATAGCTTTTTAGCTTTTATAAATAATCAATTCGGTTATCAGTTCATGGCTTGGGGTAGTGATCATTGTTAATCATTAGGGTTATTATTAGTTAGTGATTAGGGTATTATGGTTTAGTGCTTTAGTTATCATTAGTTCATTATAATGATCATATCATATTAGCCGTTAAGTATGGATTATGGGCAAGTGTTAAGACGGGTATAATAGAAGCCTTAATATCCTTATTAATGTTTGGTTGTAGTTAGTGATCATATTAGATTATATTAATCTTCAGATTCGTAAGTTGTGGACTTGCTTTTGGGTCAAGCTTAAGATTGGTGTTGCTTTGGATTAATACGCTTCAAGAGATAACCATCATGTCCACTAAAACCTATTTTTACACTCTCAATCTATGATATTATTTGGTGTGTTGGAATCCTGAGAATTTCTTTGCTGCTTAGCCTATTTGTTGCTGTCTGTGAAGTCATCTTTGATGGATTATGAACTTGTGTTCTTGATCCTTTGTGTATTAATGTTTATGGATGTTTATTGATCCTTTGTGTATTGATGTTTATGGATGTTTATTGGCATGGATTCCTTGTTCATTTGGCTTCTGGGAGTTATAATCTGAGTAATCTGATCCTATTTTGTATTCTGATCTGAACATTTGCGTATTCTGTCTGAGTCTATGATCTGAGGTTTGGGTTTGCCCTTGCGGAGTACCCGAGCGGTATAATGTGTCCCGCTGGAGTCTTCCGTAAGTGGCTCACAGTGAGGGTTGGCGGAGGAAGGTGGTCCGCCGAGGTGTTCCGCCTTCTCCTTGCGGAGGGGTGCGGCGGAGGGTAGTGTTCCGCTGGGCTGTTCCGTTAGTTCTGCTGGGAGCTTGTTCCAGTGAGCTATTCTGTGATCTGTTTGTTTGGTTGTTTCCCCTTTTGTTCTGCTTTACATGCCGTTTGTGTATATGGGCACTATTTGTCATTTGTGTATATGAGCATTATTTGCCATTTGTGTATATCGGTGCTATTTGCTACTTTGGTAGTTGAGGAATATTTGCCTCTATGTATTCGGGCACGATTTGCCTTCGCGTATTTGGGCACCATTTGCCTTTATGATTCGGGTATTATTTACCTCCGTGAACTGAGTTTGGTTTGATGTTTGGTATGAGGATTGGTGTTGGTTGGAGGGTAAGGGTTAGTACTTATCCTTAGGTTGAGGTCTATTTGGTCTCTTTACTTGATTCTTGAGTTATCTCGTATCTCGTTGTTGTTAGTTATTCTTGGATATATTCTTGTTGATCATTTCTTATGAGTATTCTATTGAATTCTCGACTCTGTTGATATCTTGCTATCTTGTGAAATCCAATTGAATATTTGTATTGTTGAGAAGTCTTGGTTTATCCTTTACTCAGCATGTTATTGTTGAGTATCCGATTTCAAGTATTGAACAGTTCGTTGGTGTTTATATTCTATATGGGTGTGTAAACCTATTTACAACTTAGTATATATCTATATTTCCTTGCGGGTGTGAGTGGTGGTTGCTTAGCAGTCTTTTGCTAATGGTTTCTTGTATGTTTTCAGGAATGCAATAAGTCTAAGCGAGAGCGCGCTAGAGCTTATCTATATGAGGCAGCTTAGACATAGTTTTGTTGTTTTAGACTCGTGTTTTGGGCCTGTGTGCCAATGATGAGACTATATGTACTCTTGTTTAGATTTCAGATGTTTTAGACATGTTTGAGGATTTATTATCTATGCAGTTCAGTTCTTTTGGTTAGCCTGTGCATTTAGGCCGTGTTTTCTATGTGGCATGATACCCCTTTAGGTTTTTAATCGCTTCCGCTATGTATGTTGATAGTTGAGATAGACAGCTTTTGAGTTAAAGTTTAGCTATCTCGGCTTGTGAAAAGTTGGGGTGTCACACACCCCGAAATTTCCTACTACTCTATTAAATATAAAGGGGTTATTTTCTTATTAAACAATTGTTAAAATGATTTCTTAAATATAATCATTTCATTATGGGCATGAAATAATGTATTTTATATACATAACCTATTGTTATGCCACTAGTTATGGACATAGTATATATATTATATAATTGAGCCCACGTGATTTATATTTTCTTAAGATTATACTAAGCCCATGAATATGTATATACATGTCCTATAGACTATGGTTAATGACCCAACCAATCTTAGCCTTACCATAAATAGCCCAATCCAAGATATATAGTTTCTAAATAGGGTAACCTAGCGACATGATCAGCAGCCTCTAATTCTCCCTCCCCATCCGTGTGTCTCTCTCGCCCCTCTCTCCACCCGCCATCTTCTTCCCTTCTTCATCCATCTCCGTTCCTCATGGCTGTGAACAAAGATGTGAAGCAATGGTGATCTTCGTCTACTTCTTCAACCAACCAAACCATAAGCCTTGAACAGATATCATCCTCCTCGTCGTATCTCTCCCGTCGACGGCAAGTAGCAGCCAAGGAGTGGGACGCCGATCAACGCAACAGCAATGGGAATCCCGGTGGAGTCCAGCAGCTCCCACTCCCGGCCTCTTCTTCCTCCTTCGACAGTATGGTGCAGCAACGATGGCGGAGCTCGCCTCCCCTGTTTCCAACGAGCAGAGCACGCGGTAGCTGATGACATCCGAGCAGGAGCTTCGCGGCGGTGGTCTCTGTCTCCATCAATGGCGCGCCATGCAGTCCCTCTCCCAAAGCTCTCCGACGATGGTGTGCGACGGCGGTAGGTGAGCTCGGCATGGCGTGGCAGCTTTGGTGTCTCTCCTCCGGCGAATTTCTTCCCGCAGCGGTGGCAAGTGGCAACGGCAAAGCAGAATGCAGCGGTGGCCCTTGTTTCCTCCTCCGGTGGCGTGACTGGAGATAGTTCATCGGCGGTTACGTATCATGGCACTAAGAGACAGATTGGTCTGGTGGTATGGTGTTTGGGTGGTGAGTTAGAGGGCGTGGGTTCGAATCCTTGCCAGCTTAATGAAGGATTAGCATAGCACTTAGGGGGCGTTTGGTTCACGGAATCTTGAATTACTCCAGGTAATAGGATTACCTCCAGGAAGGTAATGTGAGATTTTGGGAATGTAAGATTACCTGATGTGTTTGGTTTGGATTGTGGAATATAATATTACTTTGTTTGGTTAAGGGTTATATTTTAGATTATGTGGGACAATTTACTATAATGTCCTTATATATATATATTTATTTATTTATTTATCTGTGTGCCTTTATTGTGTGTATTTTTATTTATTTATATGTATGAATGTATTGATGCTTAATATTAAAAAAATAAATATATAAATCTACACACATGTATATTTGATTATATAAACATATATTTATTTTATATATGTTATTGTGTTAGTATTATTATTATTATTATTACTATTATTATTATTATTATTATTATTATTATATAAGGATTAGTTAACAAGGGCAAAGTCGGAATAATCCAAGGTAATCTTAGATTACCTAAAAAAACGGGGGTAATGACATTACCTTGAAACATTACCGCCACATCAGCTTTGAGGTAATATAACATTACTAGGTAATCTCATAACTTGAAACAAACAAGGTAATATAACATTACCAGACTCAGATTACCTAGATAATCTCAGATGACCCGAACCAAACGGCCCCTTAAGGTAATTTCCCTTTTTAAGCTTTTAGGAGTAATCAGATTATGAGTTAGGGCTTTAATCATTGGTAAATCATTAAGGTAGTTAGTGACGGTATTAGATTGATTAACCCAGGTTCATGATTATGGACCTAGCTTATGAGATGAGCTTAGAGTTGGTGTTGCTTTGGATTAATACGCTTCAAGAGATAACCATCATGTCCACTAAAACCTATTTTTACACTCTCAATCTATGATATTATTTGGTGTATTGGAATCCTGATGATTTCCTTGCTGTTAGCCCATTTCTTGTTGTCTGTGAAGTCATTGTTGATGGATTATAACTTGTGTTCTTGATCCTTTGTGTATTGATGTTTATGGATATTTATTGGCATGGATTCCTTGTTTATTTGGCTTCTGGGAATTATAATCTGAGTAATATAATCCTATTTTTGTATTCTGATCTGAACATTGCGTATTATGTCTGGGTCTGTGATCTGAGGTTGGGTTTGTCCTTGCGGAGTACCCCAGCGGTATAATGCGTCCCGCTGGAGTCTTCCGTAAGTGGCTCACGGTGAGGGTTGGCGGAAGAGGGGGTTCCGCTGAGGAAGTCCGCTCCCTCCTTGCGGAGGAGAGTGGCGGAGGGCGGGGATCCGCTGGGTTGTTCCGTCAGGCTGCTGGGAGTTCTGTTCCAGTGAGTTATTCTGTGATCTGTTTGTTTGGTTGTTTCCCTTTTTGTTCTGAATCTTGTTGGAGTATTCTGTTGGGTATTTTACCATGTCTTTGGAGTATTCATTCTTACCTCTTGGTCCATGTTTTGAATCTCTTGCTTGTTGAATCCTTGATTATATTATATGGGAGTTGGGTTGTGTTCATATCTGAGATGAACACTCTGAGTGGTTGTTCTTGGGCTGAGGTTGAGGTTGGATATGGTTGGTGGATCTTTGAGTATCTTTGTGTATATGGGCACTATTTGCCATTTGTGTATATGGGCACTATTTGCCATTTGCGTATATGGGCACTATTTGCCATTTGTGTATATCGGCACTATTTGCCACTTTGGTAGTTGAGGAATATTTGCCTCTATGTATTCAGGCACGTATTGCCTCCGTGTATATTTTGAGCACGAATTGCCTTTGTGTATTTGGGCACCATTGCCTTTATGATTCGGGTATTATTTACCTCCGTGAACTGAGTTTGGTTTGATGTTTGGTATGAGGATTGGTGTTGGTTGGAGGGTAAGGGTTAGTACTTAACCTGAGGTTGAGGTCTATTTGGTTTCTCTACTTGATTCTTGAGTTATCTCGTATCTCGTTTGTTGTTGGTTATTCTTGGATATATTCTTGTTGATCATTCCTTATGAGTATTCTGTTGAATTCTTGATTCTGTTGATATCTTGTTGTCTTGTGCAATTCAATTGAATATTGGTATTATTGAGAAGTCTTGGTTTATCCTTTATTCAGCGTGTTATTGTTAAGTATCCGATTTCAAGTATTGAACAGTTCGTTGGTGTATATATTCTATATGGGTGTGTAAACCTATTTACAACTTATTATATATCTATATTTCCTTGCGGGTGTGAGTGGTGGTTGCTTAGCAGTCTTTTGCTAATGGTTTCTTGTATGTTTTCCAGGTATGCAATAAGTCTAAGCGAGAGGGCGTGTAACATCCCGAAATTTCAAACTAGTGATACTTTCATAAAATATAAATAAAAATAAAAATTTCTTACGAGTGAAAATTTTTATTTTCGACACCTACATATATTTCAATATTTATGATCTCTAATAAATTATTTTATTTATAAAAATCGAAATGAAACTTATTTTATAATGTTCCAACTCCAAATTATATTATTATTTGAGCCCAAAAGTCTATCTGAGACGAACCTGTGATCTTTAATGATATTACTACTTTCGTTATTACTATAAACTCAACTTAAACCCATATCATTTATTTAAAACCATAGCTCTAAAATTTTATTTGAACCCGAGATTCAACAAATAACTCAATATTTACATAACCCCCTAAGTCCTAACCCATACTTTCTCACCCAACTATAAATAGGGTCAAAACCCATTTTCTTCCTCCATCCTCCTCAATTTCCCCTCTTGCGTGAAGAAAGATGGCCAAGAAACCCTAGGTTGGTGAAGAAGAAGCTAGTGGTCTAGCCTAAGGATTTTGAGGTGATATTTGCTTGAGGAAGATGACAATGGAGGTAAGGTTCATGGATGCCTAAATTTATTTTGCCCTTCTTTTATAATTTGAAATGTGAAGTGTGTATTTTTGGGTACAATCTTTGGTCTAAAATCTTGTTTATAAGTTTATTTGATCCATGAATCTTTGGTATATAAATATATGTATGATTTTGTGATATGAGCATTATATTTTGAATGTAATAATCTGGGATTTTGCTGCGTTGAGAACCTCTATTACTGGAATTCTATACTGGTTTGTATTACCGGCTAACAATCTGGAAGGGAGCTATAAAGCCATTGCCCAGACTTGGTACCACTGAGCAGAGTGGTGGGATGGGGAGGTGATCTGATTGTAGGAGGGAGGTCCCGAGGTCGAATTCCCCTGCCAGTTTCTTTGTGGTTTTCTTTAATCTTTATAAAATATTTTATCTTGTTTAAGGCAAGGTTTGAACTCTTAATCTCATAATTAGTAAATAAAGACCCTTCCAATTAAGCTAATCAAACTTCTTGTACAAGCTTTAATTTATTTAAATATTATATACTGTTAAAGGGTTATGTTTTGAGAAAACTATTATTTTGAAAACTATTCATATTTGATAAATGTACCAATTTGATAAACCTAGCATACATACTTGATCTGTCCAAGTATATTATTTTGGGGGGATTATATGAATATTCTTATATGAGAAATCTTTTAACCTTGACATAAGTTTATGATTTAAAAATTTACATGTTTAATCTATGTATATATAAATGATATACAAATTGATAAGTGTTATCTTGAATCACCATTATTATTATTAAGCCTGAGATGGGCCATTATTATTATTAAGCCTGAGATGGTAAGCCTGAGATGGGCCATTATTATTATTAAGCCTGAGATGGGAAGCCTGAGATGGGCCATTATTATTATTAAGCCTGAGATGGGCCATTACTATTATTAAGCCTGAGATGGGCCATTATTATTATATATGCCTGAGATGCGCCATTATTATTATTAAGCCTGAGATGGGCCATTACAGATGCGCCATTATTATTATTAAGCCTGAGATGGGCCATTACTATAATTAAGCCTGAGATATTAAGCCTGAGATGGGCCATTACTATAATTAAGCCTGAGATGGGCCATTACTATAATTAAGCCTGAGATGGGCCATTATTATTATATATGCCTGAGATGGGCCATTATTATTATTAAGCCTGAGATGGGCCATTACTATAATTAAGCCTGAGATGGGCCATTATTATTATATATGCCTGAGATGGGCCATTATTATTATATATGCCTGAGATGGGCCATTATTATTATATATGTCTGAGATGAGCCATTATTATTATTAAGCCTGAGATGGGCCATTACTATAATTAAGCCTGAGATGGGCCATTATTATTATTAAGCCTGAGATGGGCCATTACTATAATTAAGCCTGAGATGGGCCATTATTATTATTAAGCCTGAGATGGGCCATTATTATTACATAAGCCTGAGATGGGCCATTACTATCATTAAGCCTGAGATGAGCTATTATTATTACTAAGCTTGAGATGGGCTACTATTATCATATAAACTTTAAATGAGTTACTATTGTTATATAAGCTTGTTGATGAGACTTTTGTTATGCTTTGTTTTCTTCTTGTGTCTATACTTATATATATATTGAGTTATTGAAGTTATCATATGCTTGAGAATTGTTCTTGTGGAGTATGCCTTTTACTAGAGTCGAATTTGTTTACTATACGAAATAGATGATTGTATGAGGAGAAGTTTGTTCTTAAATGAAGTTCTTGTATTAGCTTAATGTTGGCTTATGTATATTGCACTTTGATTTGACACTTCACAAGTGTTCTAATCTCTACAAACGATTTACTCCTTTCCTATATTTATATTCCATGTCTCATAGTATTCGTTTTAAAACTATCTTTTAAAAGTATATTATTTCCAAACTAAAATGTACATATTTTACAGGGCAAAATGAACCTTACTTAGCATTTTATGCTAATTTTGTTTGTTTGTGTTTTCCAAACCTTACTGTTTTCAGGATTTGATGGAAGTGACTCATTTTGAGAGCGCGATGTAGAGCTAGTTGCCATTGGAGTTGTCTTTTGAGAGCGCGATGTAGAGCTAGTTGCCATTGGAGTTGTCTCTTGAGAGCGCGATGTAGAGCTAGTTGCCATTGGAGTTGTCTCTTGGTTTAAACGGATTAGTTTAGAATCCAAATTGTTGTATTATAGTTGATTTTTAGTCTAGTTAGAAAATTGTTGTAATATAGATTGTAGTTAGAAAGCTTGTAGCCTGTGCGTTTTGGTTTAGTGAGTTGGCCCGAGCGTGGCATAACACCCCCGTGGTTATAGTTTGGTTTTACTTCCGCATTTATTTTCAATATGCTTAGTAAGAAAGATAGTTTGTTTTGGAGTATTCAAGCTTATAAAATTTGGGGGTGTTACAGCGCGCTAGAGCTTATCTATATGAGGCAGCTTAGACATAGTTATGTTGTTTTAGACTTGTGTTTTGGGCCTGTGTGCCAATGATGAGACTATATGTACTCTTGTTTAGATTTCATATGTTTTAGACATGTTTGAGGATTTATTATCTATGCAGTTCAGTTCTTTTGGTTAGCTTGTGCATCTAGGCCGTGCTTTTCTTACCTAGATGTGGCATGATACCCCTTTAGGTTTTAATCGCTTCCGCTATGTATGTTGATAGTTGAGATAGGTAGCTTTTGTGTTAAAGTTTAGCTATCTCGGCTTGTGAAAAGTTGGGGTGTCACAATCACACACATGCATAAATTCATCATAAGATATATCAATTTGATAGTCAAATAAGAAGTCAACTACAAAAGTCAAGAATTTCAAAAAGTCAACTTCATCTTCTTCCCCAAATTGCGTTTGAAATTGAAAATTCAATTTGGGCAATGTAGCATGTGAAAAATCAAATTGATGGCATATAATAGTTCTACAACAAGTTTATTCATCAATTCAAGCATCAATTTCATAATTAAAACAAGAAATTTAACAAACTCATTTGTTCATCAATGGTGTTCACACTCGAAGCTCAAAAATATATAACAATCCATCAATGTAACCATCAACAATGAAATAAAACATTAAAGGATAGTTCTATGAAGCATTATAAACCAATTTAAACATTAAAGGATAGTTCTATGAAGCATTATAAACCAATTTAAACATTCAAAACATTCAAAATCAAGCATTATAAACCAATTTAAACATTCAAAACATTCAAAATCATGCAAGATAAACCAATTTAAACATTCAAAACATTCAAAATCATGCAAGGGAATGTAGAATAAATTTCACATTCAAGCTCTTCCAAACTCATGAATATTCAAGGGTAAAGAGTTAAAAAGATGAGAAATTACCTTGATGTTGATGTTTTTGATCTTCTTTGAAGGTAAAAAGTAAGAGATATGTTCAAACCTTGAGTTTGGTTCTTCCTTGCGTGGAGAAGAGAAGAGAAAAATAGGTTTTGGGAGCAAAATGGCGTGGAATGGCCGAACAAGGGTTTTAAGTCCGTAGGGGAGCTTCCACGCCGGTCACACTCGTGTGACCGTGCGTGGGAGCTTACTGCCTTGCTCCCACGCATGGCTACACGCGTGTGAGCGTGCGTGGGAGGCTATTGCCTCGTTCCCACGCACGGCTACACACGTGTGAGCCTCGTGTAGGTCCACTACATTGTTTTCTTCCGATTTTTGGCTTTTCCCTTCATACCTATGTCCAATTTAAGCCTTTCCAAAGCAATTTTCAGTCCCAACTCCTACAAGTTAGTCCTCAAAACATGGTTCCATTTGATTGTAGCAATTTATTAGAACAAAAACATTAAAAACGAAAGCATAAAAATGATGTAAAAACATATTATTAAAACCTTGGGTTGCCTCCCAAGAAGCGCCACGGTTTACGTCATTGGCTAGACGCATTATACCTTGGTTAAAATTCAACCATATTCCTTGGTAGTGGGTAAGAAGCATTTTGGTACCCACGTGTTCTTCCATGTAAGCTTATCATTCCTCCACTTCGGTTTTGGTTTCATCTTTGGTTTGACCTTTGCCCTTTCATCGTCATCAGTTCCTTCTTTTGCTTTTTCCTTTTCATCATTTGTGGCTTGTCCCTCGAATCTCAGGGTAATTTCACCTGAACTAACATCTATTCGTGCACGACAAGTAGCCAGAAATGGTCTTCCAAGAATTAAGGATTCATGGGGATCATCATCACCCATTTTACAAACAATAAAATCGACAGACACAAGAAATTGTCCTATTCTTACTAAAACATCTTCCGCTAAGCCTTCAGGATACCGTGTGGTTCCGTCAGCTAAACGTTGAGTCAGCCACGTCGGTTTCAAACGTGGTAAGTTGAATTTTTCAAAAAGATTTGAAGAGATGACATTAATAGAAGCACCAAGATCAGCAAGAGCGTTTTTAGGTTCCATGTTCTGTATAGAACAAGGAATTAACAAAGCTCCAGGGTCACCCTTCTTTCTGGGGTATCCCTCAGTCAAACAAGCCGAAGATTCTTGGCTTAAACAGGTAAAATTATCACAGATGTCATTCTCAAACAATTCATGGCATTCTTTGCTATTGAAAATTTTTTGGATAAAAGCATTAATTGTACCTTCTCAAGCCGTTTCTTTATCTTTTGTAGTTTTAATGTTGTCTTGTGGTAGCTCTTTTTCTTTTGGGCATTCTTCCGAAGTGGTTTTCTCCTTGTGTTCCTTCATTGATATGGTGCATGAATCGCTCGCATTCTTCAATTCGAGATTGGGACTACAAGAGGTAGTCTTGTTTCTTTGGTCATCTACCTTACATTGACATTTTCCACAGATAGCATCCATTGGATCACATTTCACATGTGTTTCCTCCTTTGCATCAATGGCGTTGACTTTCTCTTTTGGATTGTTTTCAGTGTTACTCGGGAGTTGTCCATAGTGTCAGTCTGACATCATCTTAAACATTTGAGAAATTTGATTCTCAATCATCTTAAGTGTGGCTTTAGACTCTTGTCGAAGACTAGAAATTTCTTGTCTAATCTCTTGAGTAATCTCTTGTTTCAGATTTGCCCGATCATTTTTGAGTTCCATGATCGTCCCTGTGAGTCTTTCATCTACTTCACGGATGTCATCCCTCCTTTGTTGCGTAAAATCAAGTTGAGAGTTGTATTGTGGCCTGAACTGGGTCATTTGATTTCCATTTCCTTGGTTTTGATTGTACATCAGTCTGTTCTTGTCATTCTGTCCATATGCAGGCTTGTTTCCATAGTTGTATTGTCTTTGCGCTTAGTATCCATCATTGTTGCTATTGTTCCAACCCTCTCCCTATTTCCAATTGTTGTTTGATTTTTGGTTTTGTCCATAAGCATTGAAGTTGGAGTTCCTTTGGTAATCTACCGCCTCAACTTGTTCAGATGCAGACGGAGAAGTGCAAATATTGGTGTCATGAGGTCCTCCACAGATATTACAATAAAGTGCCAATGCCATGCAAGGCTTGGGCTTTCCTTCCATTTTTTCTACCATAGCCTGTAGCTTTTTGATTTCGTGATTCATTGCTTCTATTTTGGCCTCGCTCGCCACACGATTATCAACTTCATAAATTCCTCCATGATCTCCTCTTCGGTCATACCAACAGGATGTGTTCTTAGATATTCTCTCGATCAAGTCTTCAGCTTCTTGCAAAGCTAGGGAAACAAAGGCACCGCTGGAGGATGAGTCAAGCAACATCTTTCCTTCATCTGTCAACCCTCCATAAAATGAGCTAATCATGTCCCATGGGTGCATCAGATCTTGTGGGCATTGTCTTTTAAGAACTTTGAATCTTCGCCAAGCCTCTCCCAAACTTTCAAGTCTTCCTTGATTGAATTCTTGTATCAGCCTTCTAATCCTCATGGTTTTTGTAATGGGAAAGAACTCGTTCATGAATTCACGATGCAACTGTTGCTACGTTCTGAAATGATTGTCGTCTTGGCTTTCCAACCATCGTGCTGCCTCTCCTATAACTGAAAATGGGAATAATTTGAGTCGAACTATTTCCTCACTAACGCCTTCTTGTCTGTACATCCCACATGCTCGTATAAACCTTGTGATGTGTGCGTTGGGATCTTCAGATGGTAATCCCGAATATTGATTGTTTTGAACCAGTGTGAGAATAGTTGGGTGCACATGAAAGTTGACGTTCTCCATTGGGGGTACATAGATCGAGTTGTGCATGTTAAAATCCGGAGTCATGTAATCTGCAATTGATCTTTGTGGTTCTTGAGGATTTCCATAATATTCTTCTTCACGAATGTTCTCTTGATTGTTTGCTTTGTTAGCTTGTGGTTCTTCAATGATTGGTTCTTCATGGTTAATTGGTACTTGTGGATTAATTGGAACTGGGGGTGGATTTGGTACGGTTGTGCCTCTTCCTTGTGGATTTCTTGTTGCGCTTGATGAAGCCATTAGTGATCCTTGGGTATTTTTCCTTCTAGTTGCTCTATTAATTTCAGGAATGTAGGGTAGTAAACCTTGATTTCCTTTTGCTCGCGTGTGCATTCACCTAGTAAAATTACCAATGAAACAAAAATTTCCACAATTGACTAGAAGTAGTCAATTGGGTTAGTAGCAAAAACAAGTAAAAACAAAACAAAATTAAGTGGAATGGATTAACATTACTCAAATCTAGCATTCATGCAATCAAAGTAAACAAAAACATATGACAACCTATTGCCCTCCTCGGCAACGGCGCCATTTTGAAGAAGCAGTATTGTGTAGGGGTTGATTCGTCAAAAGATATTTATGTTAAAATGGAAAGTCTGTGACTCCCCGAGTGTCGGTCTCGAAGGAGGGACGTGGAGGTGTGTCAAGTGTTCGGGAGTTTACTTGATTGGATCATGCATAGGATTCGAGTGTGGTGAAGGGTGGAATTGTGAGTGAGAGTAGTTCATTTGGTTGGTTTGAGTGCAAGAGAGTAGTAAAGTAAAAGGGATTTTGCAAATATGTAAAAGGGGTAGGGATTGGATAGTGTTCATGAATATTGCATAGTGGAGTGTCCACTTTGCTAGGGATTAGGCTCCGCTCTTGCCTGGTTTGCTCTTTAAGCTCAACTTTTGGTCCTATTTGCTCCCGGGGCTCCTGTTTTACTTCTTTTAAGCTAAAAGTAGCTTTTGTGCATCAGTTAGTGATTTTCAAGCATTTACGCACATAATTTACCAAGTAAGGATGCTATAGACGCAATAAAACACCCTAAAATGTGCCTGAAATAAGGGTATCTCGGAGTCTTATCAGTCGGGGAGCGAGGGGTAAATTTAGAAGTGGGGACGGGGTCCCCATTCCCCGCCCTTGCCGGTGCTTTGCCCCGTTACCATCCCTATATGTTGCCCACCGGTTCAGGCCTCCTCCTTCCCTCTTTAGAGATATCGATGACGATTTAATGTCTCTTTTCTCTACATGTTCCTTCTTGTCAATTTTTCCTAATCGATAAAGCATTTTAGTTTCCCCGATTATATTAGGAGTTCGATCGATGTGATGGCCATATTGCTTGTGAAATCGACAATACTTGGACTTATCGATTTCGTTAAATTTCATGGTGGATGGCGGGGGTGACCACACCGTATTACATTCCTCGGCATGGGCTAGCACCTTCCTTAGCTATGTTTTTAATGGTGTCAAAGGTCTCAGTGTTGTGGGCATCAGTTAGAGTAATCTCATAGACTTGCTAGGGATCAACGACCCTGCTCTCATGGTCATCTCGTTTCGCTCTGAGTGCTATTCTATAGGTCATTCCGACATTTTTTTAATTGGGTCAAGAGCTTCTTTTGCCAGGGTCTCTTGGAAGACCCATCTTCTTCCTTTCTTTGGGCCTGGTTCGCTTTCTCAACCTCGAGGTATCTATAAGCTTTGGCCATTAAGGTGGTATAGGTGTTCGGTGTCTTGTGACTAAGACTTTTGTATAGATCCCCTCCCCTCAAAGCCTCAATGAACATAGTGATCGCATACTTGTTGTCCATCCCGCCCCCTGTTGGTCCCGATTGGGTAGTGAAAAGTCTAGAGGGGGGGGGGGTGAATAGACTTTTCAGACAAATTAAAATTTATAACACTTTAACAAAATAACTCAAATTAAATTAGACTTGAATAAATCTAAAGTAGAGTGCACAGCGGAATAATTGTAAGTAAAGTACTATAATAAAATGAAGAATTAACTGGGCATTCACGGTATGCAAAATTATAAAGAAATACGTGAGTTGTGTGTGAACTTAGTTGTGTTGCATGCAAGATAAAATATGCGTAAAAATAATAAATAAAGTAGAGAGAGAGAGAGAGGCGATTTTATAGTGGTTCGAAGGTGATGTAATCCTTCTACTCCACTCTTCTCCTTTCACTCCACGGAGGAATTCACTATCTCCAATCACCAAGATACAATAGTGAATACACCAGTGCTAGTTCTCCAACTCAGCACTTCGTAGTGCCTTGAACACAAGGCTAGCACTAACTCAACTTCGAGTGCTTCTGCACAAAGCTTGCACTCCTAGGGTTTTCACAACTCTGCTGCTACTTTACCCTCTACCTACACTCAGTAGGGAAATAACTTGTTTTCAAAACAAGAATTTTTCTTTCTTTTTCCAACGTGAAGACTCTTGAGAATATTATCAATGAATAATGAGTCTTCCTTGTAGATGAAGAATATATTATCAATGAATAATGAGTCTTCCTTGTAGATGAAGAATATGAGAATATTTAGAAAGCTTGCTCTTTTATGCTCAAAGGAATATATTATCAATGAATAATGAGTCTTCCTTGGCTCAAAGGAATATATTATCAATGAATAATGAGTCTTCCTTGTAGATGAAGAATATGAGAATATTTAGAAAGCTTGCTCTTTTATGCTCAAAGGAATTGCTTGTTTCTCTCTTGTATTTTCTTACCCTTGATCTTCATCTCTATTTATAGATGAGGATTTGAAATTGTCCGTTGGACGTAACAATTTCAAATTCAAAATTTGAATCCTTTGTCAGATTTGCAGTGTTGAAAATTTTGATTCATACGTGAAACTTCAGCTTGCCCCTTGAAGAAAACCGTAGCCTTTTGATCAAAGCGTGACCCCTGGAAGAAACCGTAACCTTTTGATTTTTAGGAGAGCTTTCAAACGGTACAAACATCAATGGGATTTGAACCATGTTCCCTTGATATTATTTTCCTTGCTTCTACCATTTCACCGCTTAGGATTTTTGTTAAATTCTTTACTTTAATTTATCTTTAATCCCTTGTGCTTCAACCGTGACCTTTGCATAAGAAACTGTGACCTCCTTCTTCATATTTAAAAGAGGCGTGACCTCCTCCCTCAGATTTTAAGAGAAGCGTGACCCCCTCTTAAACATCTGTCCAAAAATATGTTAATAAGAAGATTTGATCCTTAGACCTTTTCCAAAAATATGTTAATAAGAAGATTTGATCCTTAGACCTTTAGCAAAAATATGTTAATAAGAAGATTTGATCCTTAGACCTTTAGCATTAATTACCTTGCTAATCTTTTCCTTCCATTTGTGCTACTTGAATTCTTGTTAATTATTTTCTTCCAATATTCTCTTATACTCCTTGCTTAATCAAGACTTGTAGAATAATCCATATCTTCTAAAAGTGTGACCTTTTCTTCATCTACTCAAAATGGCGTGACTTTCCTTCTTCTTCCAAAATTGTGACTTCTTCTAAAAGTGTGACCTCTTCTTCATTTGCATGATTTTCTCCTTGGCATAAATTACATGAATTCTTTCTTTAAATTAGGGAGATGCGTGATTTTCTTCCATAAATAAAACTTTAAATTAGGGAGATGCGTGATTTTCTTCCATAAATAAAAAAATGTAGTTCGGAGATGCGTGATTTTCTTCCATAAATAAAAAAATGTAGTTCCCATAATTGTGATTTTCTTCCATAAATAAAAAAATGTAGTTCCCATAATTTATATCTTCCTTCCAAGAATAAAATCTTCAAAATAATTTCTTCCAAAATTAATTTAAGAGATCATAGGCTTCAAATTAATTTTCCTCTTGGCTCTTTTCACGTACCAATTTCTTTTTCATCTTCAAAAATAATTTCTTGTCTTGAACTTGTTGAGAATTCATCTTCAAAAATAATTTCTTGTCTTGAACTTGTTGAGAAGACTCATACAAAATAAAATAAATAGGGGACTAAGTTTGAGAAGACTCATACAAAATAAAATAAATAGGGGACTAAGTTTGAGAAGACTCATACAAAATAAAATAAATAGGGGACTAAGTTTTTATAGACTCATACAAAATAAAATAAATAGGGGACTAAGTTTTTATCCTATATTACATTTTGGCTCATCAAAATTAATTACAATTTATTCCTAACAATTTCTCCCTTTTTGATGATGCCAAAACTTATACTCAGTCATTTGGCTTAGTCAATTTTTTTTTTTTTTACATTCTTTGAATATTTATTTTATTTTGACTAGCCTCTGATGAGTTTAACATCAATATATGACCTATAAGAATTGTTTTTAGATTGAAAATTTTCCTATATGCATAACTGAGATTAAACATAATTTCTTCCTTTAAAAAACATTATTCTCAGGCATGCATTTGATACAAACTAAATCTAAAAACAGTTCAAACAAAACTTAATAAACATATATAATAAGGGCTAATTTAAAGCATAAACCAGAGTCATAGGAAATATTTCACAAAAGTAGTTGAAAAACAAATTACATTACCAAAATCAACTGTTCTTTTTGCCCTTTGCTTCTTCTTCAATCCTTCTATTGATATGATCCCTCAAGTCTCTGAAATTTCCTTCAAACTTGGCATTTTTGTACTTGGCTTGAACTTGACCTGAAAGGTAGTTTCCATAGGCTTCCTGAATGGATTCTCCTGACAGCACTCCTTCACGAAACCATTTGATACATTTTGAAAAGCTCCTTCCTCCATCCAAGTGCTTGCCTTCATGACCTGTATAATTCATTAGTTCTTTCATCATATTAACTTCATCAGACAGATAAATCATTTTCCTTCTTGGGACTTCAGGACCCTTTTTCAATTCTTCTTCAAGTATCCTATTCTGATTTGCTACCCAAGCAACTTGATCCTTCTTAAGCTACTTCTTGATTAAAGGAGGTGCATTATTCAAGGTGTATTTGGGTTGCTCTTCTCTGAAGTAGTCAATGACACCAAATTTTGGACCTGTGGTACCTGCAAATTGAGAAAAACCACTAACACCACTGGATCTTCCTCTTCCTCTACCTCTACCTCTACCTCTTCCCATTGAGCTTTCTATGGGAGCAAATGAGGGACTTAGAGCCAAATGACTTTTCTCTTCCCCCTTTTTGGCATAATCAACCAACAAATCAACATTGCCATCAATCTTGGTAACTTTGGCTTCAATGTTGTTCACTTTGGCAGAGGTTGCAGCATTTTCTCTTCTCAAAGATGACAACTCATTGTGAAGATCAGTAATCTGGTTCTGTTGCTGATGAATTACATTGAGTAGCCCCTTATTTTGCTCAACTGTAAATTTATGCAGTGCTGTCACCAACTTAGAAGCTTTTTCATCCCACTTTTTCTCACTTTTCTCAGCAGAATATTTCAATACTTTGGTTATGTCTTTTTGTTGATCATTCAAACTTGTCAATTGTTTGAATATATTCTCATGTGCTTCTCTAATATCTCCTTTGAGTTCAATCACTTTTGCAAACTTTGTGCTAATTTCTTCCTAACATTCATCAACTTTGAGAAATAGGGAGCTCAGCCGATTATCTTCATCTTCATTGTTTCCTGAACTTAGACCTTTCTTCAGATCAAGAATTCCTTTGTCAAATTCTGCTTGTTTCTGTTGAATGGGAACAGTAACCAATTGCATTTGCCCCTCCTCTTCGGTTGGTACTCCCATGTTCAAATCATCATCATTTTCTGGTTCACTAGTCTCAGATGTTTCAAAGATCACCAATTTTCTTCTTTTTGTTGATAGAGCATGTTCTTCTTCAAGATTGTCTTGAATTTCATCTGGAAACTCAACTTGAACATCCATTAAGTTTTCAGAAATTTGGATGTCAGCTTCTATCAATGAATCTTGATTTTCAATGACCTCAATATTTACTTCAGTGGATTGTCAATCGTAGCTAAGACCGTGGCTTGTTCCTCTACTTGAACCGTGCTTGATAATGTAGCTAAGACTGTAGCTTCTGCTTGTCCTTGAACCTCAACTGGAACCGTAGCTAAATCTGTAGCTAGTTCCTCAACCTCAACTGGAACCGTAGCTAAAACTGTAGCTAGTTCCTCACCCTCAACTTCTGCTGGAATCCGGTTAGTTTCACAACCTCCAAGTATTTCCTCAGTTTCCATTATAGGTCTCTCAACTATGACTGGAATTCGTCCAAGTCCTTCAACTAATTCAACAATTTGAACCATTGCATGAGAATGGCCCGGAATCATAACAGGTTCCTCTAGCATATCTTCATTGGCTGTTTCATCAATATGGCTAGCAACTGGTTCCATAACTTACATGTTTGAACTTTCAGGGATTGTGACCTGCTTATCATTTACACACACATCAACAAGTTCACCTTCATTAATCTGACCTTCCCCTGCATTGGTGTACTTTCGGGTTGAGCACTAGAGGTTGCACCAGGATGATGTTGAAAATCTAGTAACGATCTTTGAATCCCTTCATGCAAATTGGCTTGATCAATCTCCTCAAAATCTACAAAGGATAATGCCTGAAAATTGTCCTCCATGACTGGCAACTTTCCTTTAGAACCTGCTAGCTTTGCTTGAACCTTATTAGAATAGGCTTGAGCAATTGTGGACAATAATAGAGCTTCTGCAATGTCATCTGTCCCTATCCAAGAAAGAGCAAACAATTCTTCTTTTTCCATCTCTGGACCGGCATGTGACATATGAGATTTGTATTCGGCTATCCTCCATAATCTCCATTGTTTGACTCTGAACAACTCAGTTGTAAGAACCGGATCCTCATCCAAAAATTGTTCCCTTTCTTCAAGTAACTCATGATCAATCACTTCAATTTGAATAGGATTAGCAACAGTTTGTACATTACTTCCAGGATGTTCTTCTTGTATTGGCAGTGAGTTCATTTGAGCAGCTTCATCATTAGGTACATCAGACATAGTTGTAGTGGTTTGCATGGCTGAAGTTACAACTTCTTCATTGGCATTGCTCCTAACCACATATGATGCTTCATTACAGTCTCCACCTTCAGGAACCTTAGATGTTCTTTTCCTTCTCTAGCCAGCTTTTGCAGTAGGTGCATCAGAACTCTGGGTTGCCCTACTTGTGGAATCAATCTGCTTCTTCCTTAAGGTTTTATGGTTTCTAAACAGATACTTGTAGCAAGCAACCTTTTTTCCTTTTCTCATGTTGACTCCATTTCTTATCAAAATCTCAAAAATAACAAACCCATAACCAATCTTCTGCTTAAATTTATTATTCTTTGTCAGTGGTAAAGCCTTTGTACAGAACTTAGACAATTTCTTCCAAATATATCCTGCCCAATTAAATTGTATCCCTTGCCATATAGCATTTATAAGGGATATTTTCTTAGGCTTAATTTCATCTAAACTCCCAGTCTTGCAGTCCACACACTTATATAAAATATCAATCAACATCTCAAATTCCGGTTTTAGGTCCCTTTTAAAACCAAAAAACTGTGGTTGCTCAGGCATGCTTACTCCTCGAATTATATCCCAAAAATCTTGGTGATTAAATGCATGATTATCAATATCCAGAGTGGATTCAGGCAGTTCAAAAACTTCCTTAATATCACTCGGTCTAATTTCCACCCCTACCCCATTCACAGTTGAAGATATAAACCCATTTTTAACAGATGAGTTTAAATAGAATTCAGCTGCATCTTCATCAAAAATACCTGTGAAGGAGTAAGTACATAGCTTTAGAAGACCAGTTTTCTCCAAAGCTTGAATGATTTGATTTCCTAGGGCTTTGTCTTCTGCAACTTTGTGAAAATCTTGACGACTCAAAACTTGCCCAGAGATAACTTGTTTCCCCAAAACTGATAGGTCGGGTATGGGAACAGGTTCATCGCTTTCAGCTTCTAGAGTCGCCATTGCCGTGTAGTAGTGGATAAATTTTGGGATTTTGGGATGATTTTTACGGTAAGGTGAAGAGTTTTATTTTGAGAGGGTTTTCTGGGTGAGTGGAGAGAGAAGTTTAAATGTGAGAGATTTTATACTAGGGATAGGATTGTTTGTGTGAAAGGGTGTGTTTTCTCACATTTGACCCAAAGGTTTGGTTTTAACTGTTGAGAAAAGAGGGGTATAACGGAAAATTTTAGGGAGAGTGGCGCCATTCTTGAGGTTTTTCATCATTAGGAAGACATGGACATTAAATGTCATGCAAACCTAATATGAAAGTCTAGGGAATTTTCTGATGATATAGCCTCTCCTAGATAAAATAGAACCTCCATAATCTTGAAGAAACTTATAATAAACTTGAAAAGTAAAATTCTATTTCAGAAATTGATATATATATTTTTAAAGATATTAAAGAAAAATATTATATCAGATTAAAGAGAAAATTAAACTTTTATCATAAAGGATTTACTCACATATTTTATGAAGATTAAGATATTTTAAAGTTTATGCCCTACGGTTGAGAGAAATATATATGCATGTATCATGAACAAGTTAAGCAAGAATTAACATTCAAGATTAATTCTAAGAGTCACAAGATATGATCATTTAAAAAAGAATTAGGAAAGAATTATTCTATAAGCAAGATTATAAAATATTTATGCCTCTAACTCTAACTACCTTCAACCGTGCCTAAAAGTGTAGCCTAAAATCGTGCATAGAGAGTGGGGGTTACGGTTTTAGAAAACTAGATTCAATCTCATCCTCCAACTGAGGGCTATAAATTAGGCTTAATAGAGAACCTCAACCTCCCATGCATGCAAATAGATATATACGAGAATCCTATACACAAGTTTTTTTTTTTAACAAAACTTCATGCTCATATACGAAGAAATATAGATAAATATACAAGCAAAATTTAATCCTAGATTCACACAATAATTAATTTCAAGATAGAAAGATTGAACAAATTTGTCACATAAGCAGTGTTATCAAATTTTGTGTAGTTCAAGGATCGTGGAATAATTATAACACATAGTATGCATTAAAATCATATAGCAATTAATCAATCATAGAATAAAGATTAAAATACTTAGCTCAATTCAATCATGCCCATCTCGTGCCTTAAAGTTGCAAATCTTGTTTCGCACAGAGGCTTTGTAAGGATATCGGCAATTTGATTTTCAGTAGGGATGTATTCAATCTTTAAATCCTTCTTTTCAACGTGATCTCGAATAAAATGATGTCGAATGTCGATGTGTTTTGTTCTTGAGTCAAGCACTGGATTTTGTGTAATTGCAATAGCACTAGTATTGTCACAGAAAATACTAATGTCTGCGCAATTGATTCCATAATCTTTCAATTGTTGCTTCATCCATAGGATTTGTGCACAACAACTCCCCGCAGCTATATATTCGGCCTCGGCGGTACTGGTTGCTATTGAATTTTGCTTTTTGCTGAACCAAGATACAAGCCTTCCCCCTAAGAACTGGCATGTTCCGGAGGTGCTTTTTCTATCTATCTTGCATCCTGCAAAATCAGCATCTGAAAAACCAGTTAGAGTAAAGTTAGTACCTTTAGGATACCATAATCCAACATTGATTGTGCCCTTCAAGTATCTTATGATTTTCTTTGTAGCAGTGAGATGACTCTCTTTTGGATTTGATTGAAATCTTGCACACACTCCCACGGCATAAGATATGTCTAGCCTGCTTGCAGTGAGATATAGGAGTGAACCAATCATTCCCCTATATTTTGTTTGATCGACATTCTTTCCATCTTCATCTTTGTCTAGCCTCAATGCTGTACTCATTGGTATTTTTACTGAAGATTTTCCATCAATGCCAAATTTCTTGATTAGATCTTTAGTGTACTTAGCTTGATTTATGAATATTCCTTCTTTCAATTGTTTGACTTGTAAGCCCAAGAAATAAATAAATTCACCCATCATGCTCATCTCAAACCAGTTCTGCATAAGCTTGGAGAACTTTTCACACAAAGAATTATTAGTACTACCAAATATAATATCATCAACGTAAATTTGTACTAATAAAATGTGATCTCCTTCTTGAATTCTAAATAAAGTTTTATCAACAAGGCCTTTGGTGAAGCCACAACTAATTAAGAACATTGATAGGGTGTCGTACCAAGCTCTAGGTGCTTGTTTTAACCCATACAATGCCTTCTTTAGTTTATAGACTTTATCACCTTCGCCTTTTACCTCGAAACCTGGGGGTTGTTCAACATAAACTTCTTCCTCGAGTAATCCATTTAAGAATGCACTTTTGACGTCCATTTGGTAGATTGTGAAGTTTTTGAATGCAGCGTAAACAAGGAAGATTCTTATTGCTTCAAGTCTTGCAACCGGGGCAAAGGTCTCATCAAAATCGATTCCTTCTTCTTGTGAGTACCCCTTTGCTACTAGCCTTGCTTTATTCCTAACAATCACGCCGTCTTCATTTGCTTTGTTCCTAAAGACCCACTTTGTACCAACAACATTATGACTCTTTGGTCTCGGAACAAGCTCCCAAACGTCATTTCTTTTGAATTGATTGAGCTCTTCTTGCATAGCATCTATCCAGCTTGGATCGCTTAGAGCTTCGTCTATCTCCTTAGGTTTAATTTGTGACAAGAAACAAGTGAATAAGGCGTCTCTTGTTGCAGATCTTGTCTTTACGCCATATCGCACATTTCCAATGACTTGTTCTGGAGGGTGATCCCTTAACCATCTTAGATCTGGCTCAAAGGTGTTCGAGCTTCTCATGGTGTTGGCTGGTTGTGTGCTTGTGGTTGGTAGATCTTCGACTCTTTCATTAGTTTCAACCTCATTTCCAGCTTCACATGTATTTCCATCATTAATTTCACCTCCAACTTCATTTCTTTCTGTATTTCCATCATTAATTTCACCTCCAACTTCATTTCTTTCTAATGTGTGGTGGATGGGATTTTCTAGAGAATTAATTTCTAGCTCATGTAATCCCTGCAAAATATCTAGAGAATTAATTTCTAGCTCATGTAATCCCTGCAAAATATCATCTCCACACAATTCATTAGTATCACAAAAATCAATTTGACTTTCATTACCGTTATTCATAACTTGCGTAACATTTTAGGCAATGTCTTTCTCATCAAATACGACATGTATAGATTCTTCTACTACCATTGTCCTTTTATTCAAAATTCTGAATGCTTTGCTGGTAGTCGAATAACCTAAGAAGATTCCTTCATCTGCACGCTCATCAAAAGTTCTTAGATGCATTTTATCATTAACATGAATAAAGCATTTGCAACCAAAATAATGAAAATAACTAATATTAGGTTTTCTCCCTTTCCAAAGTTCGTATGGCGTCTTGCTGTATTGCTTGTGGATCATGCTTCTATTTTGAGTATAGTAAGCAGTGTTAATAGCTTCCGCCCAATAACGTTTAGGGAGTCTGGCTGCCGAAATCATTACACGTGCAGCTTCTTTGAGTGTTCGGTTTCTTCTCTCAGCTACACCATTTTGCTGAGGTGTTATTGCGGTAGACAATTGGTGAGAGATTCCTTGTGAATTGCAGAATGATTGAATTATGTTGTTCACAAACTCGGTTCCTCGATCAATTCGGATTTTTGATATTTGCATTTCTTTCTCATTTTGAAGTTGCTTTAATAGTTTTGGCAATGCTTGCTCAACTTCACTCTTTTTCTTGAGAAATGTAGTCCAAGTGTACCTAGAAAAATCATCAACAACAACAAGAGTATATTTCTTACCACTTACACTTACTGGATCAACTGGACCGAATAGATCCATGTGAAGTAGGCTTAGTGGTCTTGAGGTTGACTCATGTGTCTTTGACTTGAATGATGATTTTATTTGCTTTCCCTTTTGACATGCATCACATACTTGGTCCTTTTTATAGACTATGTCCGGTAAACCTTCTACAAGGTTTTTCCTTGCAAGTTGATTAATAGTCTTGAAGTTTAAGTGGTTGAGCTTCCTGTGCCATTCCCAACTAGTCACGTTTGAGTTGTTTGCAACTAGGCATACTGAGCTTTTGGCAGTGTTCCAGTCTACGATGTACATATTCTTTTTTCTTGTTCCTGTAAGTACTACTTCATTTGTAGACTCATCTTTGACTTGACATTTGTCTTTACAAAATTCTACAAGGTAGCCTTTGTCGCAGAATTGACTGGTACTCAGCAAGTTGAATTTTAATCCTTCGACATAGGAAACATCTTCTATTTTCAAACCATTCTTGATAATTGTTCCTACTCCTTTGGTGATGCCATGATTTCCATTTCCACCAAAAATGACTTTTGGTCCTTTGACTTCCTTGAGTTGTACTAGGTTGGATTTTTCTCCGGTCATATGCCGTGAACATCCACTATCAAAGTACCAAGTATCCTACAAAAAAGATTAGTTCATTTTAGGTACCCACACTTGTTTGGGTCCTTCACTGTTAGTAATTTTTGGTAGCCAAATCCACCTAGATCCCATTAATCCAAGAGTAGGTGGTTTGTAACCATTGAGAACTTTATAGTTATAATAAATCCGTGAAAATGGTTTTGGTGCCTGGTTTTGAAAATTCATTTTGTTGTTTGGCACCCAGGAAGTAGATTGTTGTTTAAGCATGTGGAAGTTGGTAAGTCTAGTCTTGTTCCATGGTTTGGCTTCATACAACCAATCTTGCTCGGTGGGATAAAGTCTCCCAGCCCCATTCTTAGAAGAACTTCCCTTTTTTCTATGGGTTCTTTGTGCACTAGACTCATTGGTCTCATGTTGAGAAACAAACTTATGCACTTTAAGTGTTTTCTGCTTTGGCGGAGTAATATTATTATGTTTAGCCTTTGCAGTACTTTTTGTGGCATTAGTTTGGTAACCAATTCCTCGTCTCATTGTGCTATCCTGACTTTTAACAAATTTTACTTCTGGAACTTTATTGATTAAAGTAGTAGTAGAATTAGTCAGGTTTTCAGGGGTTTTAGAACATATAGGATTGTAGCCAAGTCCGGCTTTATCTCCTGAGGGTTTTTTGCATGCTTACCATTTTATCCATTATCTTGGATGAATTTGTAAATGTAGCTACAGTTGCCCTCAGGTTATGTTCTCTAACCTCTCTTGATTTGCACTCTTCTTGAAGACGAATTACTTCAGCCTTCAAGTTTCTCACTTCAAGTAGAGCATTTTGCAATTTTTCAGTCATTTCTTCTTTTTCAAGAATTAGAAGATTATTGCGCTCTTTGAGTTGAGACTGAGTGGTCATAATCTCTTGACAATCCTTCATTAGGTTAACGATGGATTCTCTAGAGTTAAATGATGAAGTAACTGAGTCAAAGGTGTTAGAAGTTACCTCTTCTTCATCTGTTTCGTGAGCCATTAAGCATTCTTCATCTGAATCCAATTCTAATGTCTTGCTCACCAAGCAGCATAGAGCTGTGTCTTCTTCTGATGATTTACTTTCATCACTAGATGATGATTCTTCTGACTCATTTAGTTCAACTGGTTCATTCCCGATGAGTGCTTTCCTTCTATCTTTTTTGGGGTTTCTTTCCTTTGATTCAAACTTTTCCTGTGAAGATTCAATAGGGGTTTTACCTTGATTTTTACTAACTTTGGGATAAGGACATTCGGCTATGAAGTGTCCTGGCCTTCTACAGTTGTAGCACAGATTTGTGTTTTCTTCGACTATTTCTTTTCTTGGCTTTCTGGAGGAACTTTCTTGATTTCCTTGGGTTGGCCTTTTGAAGTTGTTCTTTCTCATGAACTTTTTGAATTTCCTAACAAATAGAGAAAACTGTTCATCAGTCATAAAATTTATATCATCTACTGACCTTAAAGAGGATGGTTGTTCGGTTATAAGAGCTGTGGTTCTTTCTTCACGTTCATCTTCTACTTTCGCCTTCATTTCGAACTCATAAGCTTTTAGATCACTAAAAAGCTTATCCGTGGAGAGAGTTCTGAGATCTCTGTGATCTCTCATTGCTGTCACTTTCATATCCCAGCTTGATGGTTGATCTCTCATTGCTGTCACTTTCATATCCCAGCTTGATGGTAGTCCACGTAATACTTTGAGAGATATTTCTTTCTGAGTAATGGGTCCACGTAATACTTTGAGAGATATTTCTTTCTGAGTAATGGTTTTACCCAGATCATTTATCTCTCCTAGTATTTTGATCATCCTTGCCTCCATGTCAGCTATACTTTCATTTGAAAGCATTTTAAAGTCTTCAAATTTCTTCATGGCAATTGTTAGCTTATTGTCTTTTTCCTGTTCATCTCCTTCGCCTATTTTGATGAGTGCCTCCCATATTTCTTTGTCTCCTTCGCCTATTTTGATGAGTGCCTCCCATATTTCTTTGGCAGTTTCGCCTATTTTGATGAGTGCCTCCCATATTTCTTTGGCAGTTTTACACTTCCTTATTTTTGGAAATATGGTATCATCAACGGCTTTAAACAAAATATCCTTGGCAATGTAGTCCAAGTTATTTCGTATTCTGTCGTCAAAAGTCCATTCCGGCTTAGGCTTTTGTATGTACTGAGGAGCATCTGGTGATAGGACAAATGCCGTGTTAGCCTTCAATATTTCTATTGGACCATTTGAGATTACTTCCCACATTTCATCATGTAATGCAGACACATGTACCTGCATACGTATTTTCCAATCATCAAATTTGTCAAGCGAGAATAATAAGTTTTGAGCTAAATCTCTCTTCATTTTGAAGTTAAGATCTGTCTAGCAGTCAAGGATTGGCTCAAATAGACAACGTGCTCTGATACCACTTGTTGGTCCCGATTGGGTAGTGAAAAGTCTAGAGGGGGGGAGGGTGAATAGACTTTTCAGACAAATTAAAATTTATAACACTTTAACAAAATAACTCAAATTAAATTAGACTTGAATAAATCTAAAGTAGAGTGCACAGCGGAATAATTGTAAGTAAAATACTATAATAAAATGAAGAATTAACTGGGCATTCACGGTATGCAAAATTATAAAGAAATACGTGAGTTGTGTGTGAACTTAGTTGTGTTGCATGCAAGATAAAATATGCGTAAAAATAATAAATAAAGTAGAGAGAGAGAGAGAGAGGGGCGATTTTATAGTGGTTCGAAGGTGATGTAATCCTTCTAATCCACTCTTCTCCTTTCACTCCACGGAGGAATTCACTATCTCCAATCACCAAGATACAATAGTGAATACACCAGTGCTAGTTCTCCAACTCAGCACTTCGTAGTGCCTTGAACACAAGGCTAGCACTAACTCAACTTCGAGTGCTTCTGCACAAAGCTTGCACTCCTAGGGTTTTCACAACTCTTTTGCTACTTTACCCTCTACCTACACTCAGTAGGGAAATAACTTGTTTTCAAAACAAGAATTTTTCTTTCTTTTTCCAACGTGAAGACTCTTGAGAATATTATCAATGAATAATGAGTCTTCCTAGTAGATGAAGAATATGAGAATAGTTAGAAAGCTTGCTCTCTTATGCTTAAAGAAATTGCTTGTTTCTCTCTTGTACTTTCTTCCCTTGATCTTCATCTCTATTTATAGATGAGGATTTGAAATTGTCCGTTGGAGGTAACAATTTCAAATTCAAAATTTGAATCCTTTGTCAGATTTGCAGTGTTGAAAATTTTGCTTCTGAAACTTTCAGATGTCAGGATATTATTTTTGACTTGTAAGATTTTCCTGATTTAGCAAGTTGTCTTTTCTTAGAAATTGTAGTGTAGCTGAAAGTGTAGCTTGAATTCATCATCTGCTTCCATGATTCATACGTGAAACTTCAGCTTGTCCCTTGAAGAAAACCGTAGCCTTTTGATCAAAGCGTGACCCCTGGAAGAAACCGTAGCCTTTTGATCAAAGCGTGACCCCTTGAAGAAACGTAGCCTTTTGATTTTTAGGAGAGCTTTCAAAAGGTATAAACATCAATAAGATTTGAACCATGTTCCCTTGATATTATTTTCCTTGCTTCTACCATTTCACCACTCAGGATTTTTGTTAAATCCTTTGCTTGAATTTATCTTTAATCCCTTGTGCTTTAACCGTGACCTTTGCATAAGAAACTGTGACCTCCTTCTTCATATTTTAAGAGAAGCGTGACTTTTTCCTTAGATCAAGGCAAAGCATGACCCCCTCTTAAACATCTGTCCAAAAATATGTTAATAAGAAGATTTGATCCTTAGACCTTTAGCATTAATTACCTTGTTAATCTTTTCCTTCCATTTGTGCTACTTGAATTCTTGTTAATCGTTTTCTTCCAATATTCTCTTATACTCCTTGCTTAATCAAGACTTGTAGAATAATCCATATCTTCTAAAAGTGTGACCTTTTCTTCATCTACTCAAAATGGCGTGACTTTCCTTCCTCTTCCAAAATTGTGACTTCTTCTAAAAGTGTGACCTCTTCTTCATTTGCATGATTTTCTCCTTGGCATAAATTACATGAATTCTTCCTTTAAATTAGGGAGATGCGTGATTTTCTTCCATAAATAAAAAAATGTAGTTCCCATAATTTATATCTTCCTTCCAAGAATAAAATCTTCAAAATAATTTCTTCCAAAATTAATTTGAGAGATCATAGGCTTCAAATTAATTTTCCTCTTGGCTCTTTTCACGTACCAATTTCTTCTTCATCTTCAAAAATAATTTCTTGTCTTGAACTTGTTGAGAAGACTCATACAAAATAAAATAAATAGGGGACTAAGTTTTTATCCTATATTACATTTTGGCTCATCAAAATTAATTACAATTTATTCCTAACACCCCCCTTTGCTACCTCAACCTGCCAACGAACTAGGAAATCAATGAGAGTTTTCCTAATTTTTTTGCTTTATGGAGGCTAAGTAGGTGAATTGCTTTCTAGTTTTTTGGCCCCTCATGAAATGAGTAATGAATCTCACCGCCAAGTCGTGGAAGGAGTCGATAGACCCCCCCCCCCCATCAAGCTCGTGAACTAGCTTTCAGTTGATCCTCATAGGGTTGAAAGAAAGATCGACACATGACTGCTTTAATGGATCCCATGAATATCATAGCAGGTTGGTAGGTTATGATATGCTCTAGGGGGTCCCCTATCCCGTCAAGTCATTTGATACTAGGCGGCTTGAAATTAGCAGGGAAGGGTTCATTCATGATCTTCTAAGTAAAGGGTAGGGTGGTTGCAATTTTTGGATCATGTGGAGGTTACCTTGTTCCTTCCATCAAACCAACTCCTTGAACTTGGCATTCATCTTATCGCCCCACCCATTAGGAAGAGCTATTTGGGTTTGACTGCATGCATTGACAGCTTGCAGACCTTACAGTAGGGGTGCGATTAGTGCTATTGTTCATGGCCTCCTCGCAAACGGGCTTGGGCCCTCCTTACTAGGTTCCCTCATCTTGGCCTTGTTCAAGACTTTGGCCCCCTTGCCCTGGAACCCCATCACTAGTGGTGCCTCCCTCCTAGCTCGTGGAGTGTTGAGTGGGGTAGGAGGGTGAGGCTTGTGTTCCTATCCCAAAGGTCCCATCAGTTATTATTATTGATGGAATAAATTATTCCATGTATGGTGTATGTATAGAATATGTGTAGGAATATATGAAGGATCAAGAGGAAAATCTGGGAAATTGGCCTCTAAGAGCCTTTACTCTCCATTGTTATTATTGAATAATCTAGAGAGAGTTGAGGGAAATTGTGTAAGTGTGTAGAGAGAGATAGTAGAGGGAAGAGCCCCTTGCATGTGGGTTAAGGTATCTTTTATACGGTTAGCACCCGTACTCGCATACGGTCTACATACCAAATATTTAGGACCGTATATCCAGGGTATATTCCCTATCAAGTAGCCCCCAGCCCGTGCCCTGACGCCGAGCCAATGAGGAAGGGTTCGAGCTGGAGAACTTACCTTACGGTCCGCAACTTATGCCGATTGCCTCGTTAAAAACCTTGGGCTAAGAAAAAACACAATGGGAAAAAAGAGCACAACCTTAAAGCGCTAATGAAGAAGAGTTCTGGTTGGAAAAATTAACCCTATAGTCCGTGACTTAAGCCGGTTGTCGCGTTAAAAACCTTGGGCTAAGAAAAAAACTCAATGGGAAAAAATCTTAGCTAAGGAAAAAAGAGCACAACCTTAAACACAATCTTTTGGACTATAAGGGTCGGCTGAATTCTACCGATCGAGGGATCGGATTTCTGATAAGCACTATTTTTATATTTAATTTACATTAATTTTTATAATAAATTAGTTTTATTTATTTTACATTATATTTATTTTAAACTTTATTTTATATTTTATACTAATATAATAATTACGTGATTAATTAGAGTTAATGACTATTTTGGCTATTAAAATTATATTATCCTAATTAATAAGAATTGGACTCAACTAATTGAACTAATATTTTTTTATTGTTTTAATGTTTTGTGCAGCCCAAGAACCCAACCAATTTAATATAATGAATTTATAATCTCCCTTTCCCCCTTATTATATGTTATGTACGTGAAATCTAAAAGGACCGCAACAATGAAATTAAGACGGCGACAAATTCGTAGCATTGCGGCGCCAGCGGACTGCTTCAGCGAATTTTTGCGGCAGCTGTAGACGATTTCTGCGAGCGATTCGGACTGCCACAACTGAAGGAGCGTCGACCGTGAATTGCGTCCATGAACGGACGAAAATATTTTGAAGCAGCGAAAATTAGGGCTATATTTTGAGGTGATTAGGGAGTTTGAATTAATATAAATAGGCAAGGTGTTTAGTAGTAAAGGCGTCAGATTTTCACAGAAGAATTTAATTTATATCGTAAACAATTCTACGATGTACTGCTGAGTTCTTATTTTTCCAATTCGAGGATTATGGAAGTTTGATTCTACAAGACCAGTAAGCTTTATTAGCCTAAATTATTCTTTGCACTTTATTATCTATGTATCTTCTGTTATATTCATATATATGAATTATTACTTGATTAATTGTTGCAATAGGGCCCATTGTTCAATTGTCAAGTTATTATATTGCTAGTCAGAACCTTGAATCCGTAATTGTTTAAGTGTTTTGATGTTAGTAGCAAATAGCACAATTTGATTATAACTGATTTTCATTTTGTGTTATGGAGATATATAGTCTAGCTTAAATGAACCGAGCTTATGAGTTTGTTGGCTAGGATTGGTAGTCTTTCTAATTCGATAATGCTGGTAGTAAATTAAATCCTAAGAGCTTGTTTAGGGTTGTTTATTAGTAATTACCGACGAAGTAAGGAAAGACAGGTTGTTAGAGCTTGTTAATAACCATAACCAATCTAGTAAAGAGTAAAGGTAGTTTGGCTTGCATATCAATATCTGTCTTGTTAGAATTAAATTGATATTATTCCTTGGGTTGGATACCATTTGCCATTGATATTTTCTTTATAATTATTTGCTATTTGATATTATTTTCCATTTTCCATTTTATTGTTGCTATTTAAGTTGCGATTCTCATTTCATTATTTATTAAATCCATTGCTAAAGATAAGTCTAACCAATCTCTGTAAGCACGACTTTACTCGTCACTATTACAATTCTTAAGAGTAAGTATTTATTATTTGTTGGTTTCGACACCCATCAATTTCCGTTACTATTGAGAGGTCAAATTTTATCGATCTAGAGATCAGGTTTCACCAATCAAGAGATTGGATTTAATTACGGTCCAAAGATCTCTATTGATCTTACTGATCATTGGTGGGAACGCTTTTCCCATTGCCATTTATACAGGCTAGCTGGTCATAACTGGTTTAAGTTCGGTCAAACCTTGATCTGGATTACCCGGTTACAAGATTGCTCTTAACTGATCGCGCTCGGCTGGTTCTGATTACCACGCTAATCATTATGACTTGGTTTTGAAACTCGAAGTTATTTGAACGGGGCATGTTTTCCCTTTTTATGCTCGGTTTACGAACCAAGAATCCCAAGTTTAGGGGATGTTAGGAGACCCGAAAGTCTAATAGGACCTGTGAAGGTCAATGTGCTCGTGAAGTATGCTATCAAAGCTCCCCTAATCATCTAGGCAAGGTTAAGGAAATTAATTTCAGGTATGAGGCTTATTATAATGTGTGGTTCAATAAGAACAAAAATACGGTTAACAGGCTCAAAGTGGTTGACAAAGGGAAATAATTAGGGTATGAACATGCTATTTGGCTAGTGAGGCTAAAAATCAAAGATGGCCTTAATCATATTAAAAATCATGCATGAATCAAATTAGCTTTAAAGAGAATCAAGGCAAGTTCTAGAGATACAAGTCTATGGAAGATATCACACAAGAACAAAATAATTGGACTGAAGTGTCAGTCAAAGGCTCAAATATCTCACAGGTTCATGCTTGGTTAGTTTAGCCACCACCATATCAAACGAAACACTAATTAAATACTCATAATATGCAAGATCAATTATTCAATTATGTTATGAATTTTAGTAAAAATACTATTATTTATTGGAAAATTTTAGTAGAAAAAAGAAAGATTTTTTTTTTTCAATTTGAAGAGAAGAAAATAAGAGTAGCAAATAATCATATCCCCTCCCCACACTTAATCTCAACATTGTCCTCAATGTTAAATAGAATGTAAATATAAGAGAAAAATTAATAAAAATGTAAAACAAATAAAGGGAAGAGTAGAATAAACTCCCTTTGGGTTGCCTCCCAAGTAGCGCCTTTCTTTAACGTCTTTGTCTAGACGCCATTTTCTTCCTAACACATCCTCAAAGTTAGGATTTCTATTCAACGCAACATTCGGTTTATCACCACCAATCAATGACAATTATCTTCTTGCATTAAAATATCCACAACAAAAACAGATGACATGCCATTCAGATGTAAAATATCCACAACAAAAACAGATGACATGCCATTCAGATGTTTCGTGGTAGTAACAAAAACAGATGACATGCCATTCAGATGTTTCGTGGTAGTATTAAATACAGATGACATGCCATTCAGATGTTTCGTGGTAGTATTAAATATATCAAATTTAACAATGTCACCATCAAACTCCATTGTCAATATACCATCATGCACGTCAATTTTAGTTTTAGATGTTTTCAAAAATGGTCTTCCTAATAAGATCAATGAGGAATTGGGAGAATGCTATGGTGTGCTATAGTCACCAAGGTCACTTTGGGCCAAGGTCACCAAGGTCACTTTGCTCGGGAAGCGCATTACGGTCAAGATTTGCTTAAATAAGCTTCGTAGGACAAGGGATTTGCCCTATAATCATACTAGTAGCCCCACATTCCCTATGTTCCGAGAATTGCCGGCATAAGGGAATAGATACAATGGCTTCCCGAGCTTGTTTTCACTTTTGATGGTGACCGGGAAATGACTTGATCGAGTTTACGGTGTCGATGCATCAAATCGTTCTTAGAGTATCGGTTGTCGATTTGCCTAACTTGTAGAACTTTGGGGATTCACGAGGTTCAAACTTAACGATCAAGGGATCACACCTCTAACATGATTAGAGGGATTGAATGCTATCGATCAAGCATAAGGCTCGTAGTCGGGCTTCCGATCAAGAGATCGAATCTGATCCGGAGATCAAACATAAGGCCCGTGGCAGGCACCTTGATCAAGAGATCAGCGACGGTCTAGAGACCAAGTATTAGGCCCATGGTCGAGCACCTCGATTAAAATATCGGAGGTGATCTTGTTGATAAGGAATTAGGCCCATGGCGGGCACCTCGATCAAGAGATCAGAACTGATCTTGATCCAGGGGATCAAGAATTTAGGCCCATAGCGGGCGTCTCGATCGGAACTGATCCAGGGGATCAGGAATTTAGACCTATAGTAGGCACCTCGATCGAAACTAATCCAGGAGATCAGGAATTTAGGCTTATGGTAGGCACCTCGATTGGAACTGATCTAGGGGATAAGAAATTTAGGCCTATGGCAGGCACCTCGATCGGAGTTGATCCAAGAAATCAAGAATTTAGGCCTATGGCGGGCACCTCGATCGGAGCTGATCCAGGGGATAGGAATTTAGGCCTCTGGTAGACACCTCGATCGGAGCTGATCTATGGGATCAGGGAATTAGGCCCATGGCGGGCACCTCGATCAAGAGATCGGAGCTGATCTGGCCGATCAGGAAGGTCTTTGTCTTCTGAATCTAGAGGTCTGGAAGTCTTTGTTCTTCTAATTATAGAGGTTAGGAAGTCTTTGTTCTTCTGATTGTAGAGGTCCGAGGGTCTTTGTCTTCTGATTGTAGAGGTCCAGAGACTCTTGCCTTTTTTATTGTAAAACTTGATGCCGGGATATTGTCTTGGGCTCATCGTGCTGATGGTGGCAATGCTGACCTGATCGGGCTTATAGCGTCGGTGGTGGTAATACTGACCTCACCAGATTTAAATGCCTACTTCGTAGGACTTATGCCGGGATTTAATCCTAGACTTATAGTGCCGGTGGTGGGAGGACCGACCTAACCGAACTTAGTACATATTTTTTACTTACTACTATATACACGGTACAATTTACAAAGTAACTTAAAGTAGTAATTTATATGTTCTACAAAATTCTGCTTCACTTTGTCATTTGCTTCGACCAGGTGGGCTCGAGCATTTGATGGAGTTTGCGGTTTTCAGTCGGGATGATCTCCGGATCTAACTTTTCGATCTGACAATCACTTCGGCCTTTAGCCGAAAAGGTGCCACGATTTCTTCGGGCTTTCGACTTAATGATCACTTCAGTCTTCAGCCAGAATGATGCCAAGATTTTTCTCGGGCTTAATGAAGCCGATGGTGATAGTATCAACCTAACCAGCGCCTTAATTAACCTGCATACATGATCGTATCACATTTTACAAATCAAATTAAGTTAGAAATTTACATGGTCAAGGGCATTTTCCCCCACCGGTTCGGAGACCGCAGTTTCTTCCGACTTCTTAGTCGCAATTGATCTTAACGATCGCAAATGAGAACCTTACTTCCAACACCCTATAACAGGGCAAATAAATGGGCACCATACTCCCGCAGTCGGAATTTTAACCGGTTAGAGTTGCCTACTTCGTAGGACTTATGCCGAGCTTTAATCCCGAACTTACAATGCCGGTGGTGGATGGACCAACCTAATCGAACTTAATACGATTAATTTTACTACTACAATTTTCTAAGTATAAGCCTATAACTTGTACAAATTACAGTTTAGGCTATACATTTTACAATATAAAACTATGCTAATAATAAGTTTACAATTTTGTAAACTTTGAATAATTAGCATGGGGCTGAGGCACGGTTGACAAGCTAGTTGATTTCACAACTTCAGTGAATTAAACAGCTTAGGGTCATTTTCCTTTCAGCAAGAAGTTTATTTGCTAGGGTTAAAGAGACTAGGATTGTCAGGATGATTTATTGCGATGATACTTATCAAAGCTGCAATCAGTATGATCGGCATACGAAACTGCCGACCTCCATATGAAATTGGTTTCGCGTTGCCTGCATGCTCGGAAATTGACGATCAACCATAGACTGACCGGGAAGCTCGTCGGTTGGGGTTCTTGCTCGGTGATGCCGCCGATCACCAATATGCAAAATGTGAGCTTGGGAAACCAACCATGAGAAAGACAGGACTTCGAACCTTGTGTCTGAGAAGTAGCCTGGAGCTCTAACGCGACCACAAGTTTGGGGACGCCTGTTATTATACACGTGAACACAGTTTGCTAACGCTTACTGGTCGCCATGGTTTTAAAATTATAAATGATTTGCTGACTCATTCTGATCTGCCAGGAGGTCGGATTCCTAGCAAAAACATAGGAAGCAACCTTTCTTTACTCTGAAAAACGAAAGACTTTAACTTATCAACAGTTCGGAGGTCTCCAAATGCGAGAAATGCACTCATTCGATTGTGTTCCTATCCCAAAGGTCCCATCAATTATTATTATTGATGGAATAAATTGTTCCATATATGGTGTATGTATAGAATATGTGTACGAATATATGAAGGATCAAGAGGAAAATCTGGGAAATTGGCTTATAAGAGCCTTTGTTCTCCATTGTTATTATTGAATAATCTAGAGAGAGTTGAGGGAAATTGTGTAAGTGTGTAGAGAGAGAGAGAAAGAGTAGAGGGTGTAAACGCGAAAAACTTGAATTGTATATATTCAAAATTCAATGTATCGGTTACAATGAGTAGTATGTATCAAACGAAAGAGGGGTACAATCTCAGTATGGAAGTCCTCTGATTCTGTACTAGAAGTATGCTGATCGGAAGTATGCATAGTTCAGAATATGTTGAACTGGAAGTATGCCGATTGGAAGTGTACTGAATTCGGAGTATGCCGAATTGGAAGTGTGCCGAGTTGAAAGTATGCCTAGTTCAGAATATGTTGAACTGGAAGTATGCCGATTGGAAGTGTACTGAATTCGGAGTATGCCGAATTGGAAGTGTGCCGAGTTGGAAGTATGCCAACTGGAAGCGTACCGAGTTGGAAGCATGCCAACTGGAAGTGTACCGAGTTGGAAGTATGCCAACTGGAAGTGTATCGAGTTGGAAGTATGCCAACTGGAAGGGTGCCAAGTTGGAAGTATGCCAACTAGAAGGGTGCCGAGTTGGAAGTATGCCAACTGGAAGTGTACCGAGTTCAGAGTATGCTGAACTGGAAGTGTACCGAGTTGGAAGTATGCCAACTGGAAGTATGCTAAGTTCGAAATATGCGAACTAGAAGTGTTACTTGGTGCAAATAAATTACAAGCGTACCCCTCGGTGTAAATAAATTGCAAGCGTGTTCCAGACAATATTCTGGCGAGATTTCGGCAGAGCTTTGGTATGCAAATGTTCAGAGCCTCCTTTCCTTGAAAATGAAACCACTATTTATAGTGGTGATGAGGTAGGGAAAATCTAACCACCTTATCCATTTGGATAATTCCTATATTTAATTTAATTATGTGAATTAAATAAAGGAATGTATCGGGACACTATCACGTCCAGGTTCATGATTTTATATTTTCGAACCAATTTATCATATCCACATCTTTCCCAAAATTATGCAATCCACATATATTCTTGATGGGCCAAACCAAGTCAAAACCCGCTAATTTAAGCGGCCCAATCAATCCAATTAACCTGGTCCAACTCAATTAATTATTCCACCAACTTGGGCCGAACAATCCAATATCCAATTACATTTAATTAAATAATTAAACCAATTAATTATTCAATGGGCTATTTAATTAACCCAATTAAATAAACATTAGTTCAATTAATTAATTAAAGCAATTAATTTAATAACCGATTATCTGTCACGGCCCAATAATATTATTTAAATTTTTAGTGCCAACAAATTGCCCCTTCGAGACTTGCTTGGTGTGCCCATATGCAAAGGTAAGAAAGTCTCGAAATTAACAGTAGTCCAGGAGTCCATATTTGCATAGCAGCCCAACAATTTATATTTAGATTGAGAAGGCCCAACAAAAAAAACATATCCAATAGCCCAATTGTGTCTGGAATTCTATTAGAGGCCCATCTCATCTTAGCCAATTTTTCAATCCTAATTTGCTTCAACCAAAATTAATTTCCCCTTAGAATTTGAAGCTTTAATGTTAGCCATGTATGAAACTTTTAAAATGAGCTGATAGTTACTGGATGAGCAGAATTCGATGCTCCATGTTAATCCGAAGTAACTCCCTCTCCCATTCTATCACATAATTAGCCACAAAATAAGAGCTGATAAGGATCAAGCAACAAGATTGGAGTCATAGACACACCCAAATCCTTTGTCCCACAACTATAAATAAGGCTTCATATTCATTGCTTTACATTCCCAATCATCCGAGAATAAACCGACAACCTTCAGGAGTTCAGGTAACTCTCAATAATAACTTCTACCTCAAATATATATGTGGATTTCATTTTTTTTTGCAGCTTTCATCTACTACAGAGAAATGAAACGAATAAATGAAAGCATTGGATGGAACTGTCTGGAAATTGATTTTCCAGGTTGTTTTCTATCATTGCTTGGACTCTCCATCGTCACAAACCTTGGACCGGAGCTTCCTAAGAATTGATTTCTTGGGTTGTCATCCACCATTGTTTGGACTTTCTCGCCACCGCCGGTCATAGTCTTTGGAGCTGAAAATAGCGATCGATCGCTACTCCGGTGCATCGTTGGGAATTAATTTCATGAGCAATCGTCCCCGTTGTCTGATCTCGCATCGGCCTCATTGTTGCCGGAGATTAGAACGTTGGGCTGTAGCTTCATGGAAATTGACCTCTATTGCCTGTTGTTCTTTCGCCGGCAGAAATAATCTACTGCCACTGTCACCTTCAAGAAATAAAACTCCTCACTACTGCGAAAGTCGTAGGTGGACTCGCCGGTTCTTGATAGGAAGAACGCAGCAGTACTTTGAAAGGAAGCTTACGTTTAATGGAGGATACGACATGCAGCGTAGAACAAAAGAAGAAGTAGCTAGGGGTATACTTGTATTTTCATACATAACAGAATCTGTTATATCCGTCCACAAGGTCTCAGACCTATATATTGTATTCCGTTAAGCTTTCCTCCATTCAGTTTAATCAATACACACAAATATCTTCTTTCACTTTCCCTTTCTCTCAACTGCATCGTACATGTGACCTAATCTCATCATGGTATCAGAGCATGAACGCCAGAGCTCGTATGCAGCTGCTGTCTCTGGCGAAACCAGCCAGGAAAACCACGCGACTTCGACACCTCCGATTGTCAGATCGCCCAGCCGCGCAGCTCAGACGGTTCCACAGAGGAACCTCAACTCGCAGCAATAGAGAAACAACTCATCGGAAGACCTGGAGAATCCTTTCTTTCTGAGCTCTAATGAAAATGCTTCTGCTATCCTGGTCAGTCCTCCGCTGATAGGGGCAGCCAACTATGGCGCTTGGTCCATTTCTATGAGAATAGTGCTGGAGATAGAGAATAAGTGGGGATTCGTTGATGGCAGCATCACCGAGCCAAACAGAGATAATCCGCAATTTGCGGCATGGAGACGCTGCAATCTGATGCTGTGTTCGTGGATGTTCAAATCCGTGCATCACTCTATAGCTCAGAGTGTTATGCATATGGATATGGCACGCGACGTGTGGGAGGATCTTAGGCGAAGATTCTCACAACATGACGCTCAGAAAATCTCAGCATTACAGAGTGAGATATACAACCTAAAGCAGGGAAATAGCTCTGTTAATGAGTACTATACGAAGTGAAGGACTCAATGGGAAGAGATGAATTCGATGCGACCGATTCCGCAGTGCAGATGCGATCCGAGATGCTCCTGCGATCTTATTGATCAAATTAGAAGGGAGCGCGATGAAGATCAAGTGATACGGTTCCTACAAGGGCTGAACGATTCTTATGAAAATCTAAAGTCGAATGTTCTAGTTCTTGATCCGTTACCGGAAGTGTATACTGTGTTTGTCATGGCCGAAAAACAGGAAAGGCAAATTGCCTTGAATAATATCAACATAGGCCCTTCTGAAATTACTCAGGCGAATGCAGTTCAACAATGTTTGGCAAACACAGATCAGTCAGCCGATTTAATAGCAGCACTGAACAGCTATAACGGGAAACGTAATAGCAGTAACAACCGAGGGGCGAAGTGCACCTTCTGTGGAATGAGCGGTCATACCGTTGATAAGTGCTACAAGAAGCACGGATATCCACCGGGATGGATTCCGGGCTTCAAGGCAAAGGGAAAGCAGACACAACAAGTTGCAGCAGTTTCAGATGTTGCGACAGATTCCAACAGCACCTCGGAACAACTGCAGAAGTTGATTTTTCTCTTGCAGATTCAAATTGGACAGCAGTCAAAGGGCACCACTGCTGCTGTGTCTCTAAAGCCAAAGTTCAATGAACTTAATCATGATAATAAAGGCAAGTACTCCTATATTCATGTTAATTTCATCTCTTTGTCTACTTCCACTTGGATCATAGATTCGGGGGTTACCGATCACATTACTTGTTCTATTGATTATCTTGAAAATTTTCGCACTATGTTTGGAGTTGAAGTAAATTTTCCTACGGGGATCTCTATTGACGTTAAGCATATGGGAAATGTTAGACTCAGCAGTGAACTAAACTTAACTAATGTTCTTCCTATACCTGCCTTCAAGTTCAATATTATTTTAGTAAGCAGATTATTACAGAAAGAATGTTGCAAACTAATATTTCTGCCCGGACAGTGTGTGATTCAGGATTCTCATGGGAAGCAGATTGGTATAGCTAGAGAAGAGAACGGCCTCTACATTCTGATGGAACCTATGAAAAGTGCAGCACGTAGTAGTTTTGCTATTCATTGTAATAATGGTGAATTGTGGCACCAAAGATTAGGGCATTTCCCATTCAATAAACTGCACTTGTTAGATGGTATTGAAGTAGCTAGTACTAAACATACTGCTTGTGATGTTTGCCATTTAGCAAAACAAAAGAGATCTCCATTTCCTTTAAACACTTCTTCTTCCAAAGTTTGTTTTGAATTGTTACATATGGACATATGGGAACCTTTTTCAATTCCTACCATACAAGGGGAAAGATATTTTTTAACTTTGGTTGATGACTTTTCTAGGTTCACATGGTTGCATCTAATGAAGAACAAATCTGAGGCTAGGCAGTTTATAAAGAAATTCCATGCCATGGTGCTTACTCATTTTAGGGTCTTGATTAAAACAGTTCGAACAGATAATGGGGCTGAATTTAACATGCCCGAGTTCTTTGAAGAGCATGGGATTATTCATCAGAAATCATGTACCTATACACCCCAACAAAACGCTGTGGTTGAGCGCAAACATCAACATGTTCTTAGTGTGGCTAGAGCCCTCAGATTCCAAGCCTCACTGCCTCTTGAATTTTGGGGAAACTGTGTGATGCACGCAGTATTCATCATCAACAGGTTACCCTCTCCGGTTATAAATATGCTGAGCCCTTATCACAAACTATATGGAAGAAAACCAGACTTCAAATCACTCAGAATATTTGGCTGTTTGTGTTATGGCTCCAATCTGTCTCCATCTAGACATAAAATGGATCCTAGAAGCAAAAAGGTTGTTTTCATTGGCATACCAGCACATATCAAAGGATATCTCCTCTATGATCTACTTGATAAGAATGTTTTCATCTCCCGGGATGTAATATTTTATGAGTCACAGTTTCCTTTTGCAGAATCAGTAGAAAATCAGAAGGCAGACACATCAGACATAGATAAGCCTCCTCTGCCTATTATTCCCACAAACATGCCTATGCAATATCAAGATATTGAGCTTAATGAGACTCCTCCTAACAATGCCCAAGGCTTTCCAGAATTCGATCCACATGAATATAGTCCAACTGAGGACCACGACACCATCAACAGTGTGACATTAGAAACAGAGCAGAATGTCACACACTTAGTTGAGCAAAGTGTTGTACAAGAAGAAGAGCAAGCTGTAGAACAAATTGTGGCACCAAGACGGTCAGACAGGAATCGTCGTGTACCCAGTAAATATCACGACTACTACTGTGAAGCAGTCGTAAACAACAGGACTTCTCCTCATCATTTATCCTAGGTGATATCCTTTGACAACCTTCCCTCGTCTCATAAAATTTTTTCTTTGGCTGTCACGAATATAGAAGAGCCAAAAACATATAGTCAAGCTGTTCAACATAAGTATTGGAGGGATGCAATGGATGCCGAAATTCAAGCTTTACAAGAGAATGAAACCTGGGTACTCACAGACTTACCCCAAGGGAAGACACCCATTGGTTGCAAATGGGTATTTAAAGTCAAGCTCAAGGCAGATGGATCGATTGAGAGGTACAAGGCACGCCTTGTGGCAAAGGGATATAATCAACAACTCGGGATTGATTATATTGAAACATTTTCTCCCGTAGCAAGAATGACGACAATTCGGGCCTTTCTAGCTGTAGCTTCATCTCGTGATTGGTTGATTCACCAACTGGATATAAACAACGCTTTTCTACACGGGGACTTGACAGAGGAAGTCTACATGCATTTGCCACTGGGATTCGAATCTGGAAAGCCTAACCAAGTGTGTAAGTTAATGCGTTCCCTTTACGGCCTCAAGCTGTAACCCCTCACCTATTTCAGTAAAATTAAGGTTCGAAAAATATTTCTTTAGGCTATAACATTCATGAGATGATCTCCCGATGCCTCAAAAGAATTATTATAAGTAAGGACAGTTAGTAATAAGCTGCGATCGTACGTCCCGGTCACGAACCGTAAAAATTTTAAGAACTAGTATTCGGACCTATTTGTCCTAGGAAATGGATTTTTAGACACCATACTATTATTCTGGAATTTCCTATTTAATTAGATTAGCCCATAGCAGCAAAAATTTATTTGTGATTGTACATCGCGAAATTTCGCATGTACCGAACCTAGCCCAATTTTGAGTTTTAGGCTGGAATAAATTTTTGGGTTCGAGAATTATTTGAATTAAATTAGTTTCTACCGAGAATTCATCTGATTTAATCCCAATCAGTCTAAGCTAAGATATTTTAGATTATTTTATTCCATTTTATTTTAGATCTTATCCATAAGAGTGGACTAGTCAACCAAGTGGGCAAATATTTAAGCTTTTTTTTTCCTTTTCCCTTGTGTTGGCCGAAAATAGAGAGAGGGAGAGTAGCTTGGGATTTTCATCTTCTTCTTCAAGCTCCAACTCTCCATAGCCAAGATCTCCACACAAGTCTCCAAAATATTCGGTAAAACTCCAATTTTATTCGGTAGATAGCTTTATTTTTCATCCTAGAACATGAATCTAAGTTAAGATTTCTTAAAATCATGTGTTATGTTGTTGTTGGAATTCTAGGGTTTTAAGGTGAATTGGGGAAAATCAACTACAAGGATTTTCTACGGAATTAGAAACCCGGTTGAGGTAAGGAATCCCTTTAATTGGTTGAGGTTGTTTGAAACTAGATAAATGATAGCTTGGTTGAAATATGATGAGTTCTAGGTAGAATTTTTGTGTACATGATGAATGTATATATATGTATTGTGTACATATTTGAGTATATGTACGTATGGTGTAAGATATATATATATATATTAATATGCATTGTGTACCTAGTTATGTGTATGTAGTGTAATATATATATTTATAAGTGTTATGTACATATATATAGTATGTATGTACGTGTTGTGTAAAGTATATATATATTAATATGTATTATGTACATATTTATGGGTACGTGTAGTATAGTATATATATATATATATTTACATATGTGATTTATATATATATATGTAGTGTAGGTACGAGTGGTGTAGTATATATATATATAATTATAAAGTATTGTGTGTATATTGGTGTTGTACGTGAATTATAGTATATATATATATATATATATATATATATATATATATATATATATATATATATATATTTATGTGTATTGTATATATATATATCTATATACGTGTGGTGTGTGGGTATTTAACCCATATATATATATATATATATATATATATATATATATATATACATATATGGGTATGTATGCATTAATAAATGTTGTATTATGTATATATGCATGGTAAAATGTCACATTTTGTGTATAGTATATGGTATGTATAACCCACAACTATATATGTGGTTAGCGAGAAGAATAAATATATTTTATGTGTTATGCCTATGTTGAGGTTGGGAAGTGTATATGCTATATGCATTGAGATGTATGTGTCAAATATGAGACTTATGTGATAAATGTGGGGTGGAAAGTGTAGAATTGTTACACTTGAATTACTTTTGTGAAAGGATGTTAGTGGATCATCCAAATGTTTTGCAAAAGAAAAGGGAGAATTTTTGAATTGGGGTAAAAAGAGAATTAATTTCCGAGTATTGGAATTGACCCAAGTATGTCAAAAATATTTTCAATGCAAGAAAAGGGAAAGAGTAGATAAATGTTTTCAAACCTTAGTTCTAGTAAAAGTGGTGAAGGATCTTGTTAACCACGGAATAAAGATGAGCTTAAAGTGCCTATTCCGCATGGTAATTATGTGTATGATCAATCATACTGTGGGCGAAGTCTATTCGCCGAGTACTATATCACCCGGAAGGAAAAGGTACTCCTACGGGGGTGTGCACACTTAAGTATAGTCACTCTATGTTCGGGTAGGTGTCGTTCTTATGAACCTAGTGAGGCTAGCTAGGAATCATTCCAACGCTCCTATAAGTCCAAGGGATCAGTATTAGACCGGGCGATGACCACTGAACCCGAGTTCAACGATCCAAGTGGTCAAAAGTGGAGAAAGAACTCCAAAGGCCTCACACTTTCTATCTAAGACTAAGTGGAATTTAGAAATATGAATATAGTTACGCCGTAGCTACGAGAAAGAGATATGTAACAAGTTTTTAAGTACCCAAAGGTTGTGGGTAATCTCTCTCTTTGAAAAGGGAAAGGTTTTCTACTAAAGTGATTACAAGCAAGATGTGTGATTTATGTTTTCTACTACTTACGAGTATGCTTAATTGTTTAACAATATATTATTGAGTATGTAGATGAATATCAAATGACCTTGTCAAGAGGGAAAATGTTATGAGACGTTATTGAATTGTGCTCATAATGTATGCAAGTTGCTATTTATAACTGTTGCAGGTAGAATCTTGCAGATGAGTAAGGTATAGGGTTTTCTATGTAACAATTTTTACAAAGACCTTTATTTAGTTTTGAATAACCCATGGATATCCTTACTTAGCCGTCGTGCTAACTACACTTCACTGTGTTCCTATCAGATGCAGTCTAGCGTCAGTTCCTGCAGCCCGGTGAACTCCGAAAGTTCACCGGAGTATGTTTGTCAGGGCATGGATTATGACGATTACATACAGATGATGGAGGGAGAAGACCCATACGCACCTGGTTATGCTCCCGAGGCTCCCACCAACCCAGATACTCCTATGGCTCCGTCGGCCCCTTTTGTCTCTTGCCCGGTTATGGACGAGGTCCAGGCTGCTTACGGCTTTTACCCCATAGAGTCGTTAGATGGTAGCGATCCCCTGGAGTTCATTGTGCACTACCCCTACCCTTGGGACCCTAGTCCTCGGGATGTTTGGGAGGAGTGGTCGATGGTCATAACCACTTCTCGGTTTTTGGACCACATTACCTGGTATGAGGGGGAGTGGCACCTGGTCTGGGGAGAGTTCACCGGCCCCGTGTACCGCATGCTTGACTAGACGTCGGATCCTTGGGAGTCTTTGGGAAATTTTTTTTGGTGTACATATATTTTTGTAGCCTTAGTGATGGATAGGCATGACCAGTTGCGTCTAGGTTGAACCTTGTTGGTATTTTGGTCCAAGGGGCAATCTTATGTATGTATTTTTGCAAGATTATATACTTTGCTTAATGAAGCTTCACCAGTTGATATGTATGAAAGTGTTAAGTATCTATTGAATGATTGTTGTGATGAGAAGAGTTCCTTTAGCCTGTGCACTTAGAGTGAGGTTCATCGATAAATGATAGGACTCTTTCTCTAGGTGTGGCGGTAATGCCTCGGATGTACGGGAAGGTAGGTCCGGGGTGTTACACAAGCAGGCAAGCCACCAATGGAACGCAAAGTTGAGTAGTGTCCTGCCACGGTTGGGTTTCATACAGTCAAAGGCTGATCCATCGCTATTTACCAGAGGGTGTGCTGCTAGTTTCATAGCAGTCCTTGTTTACGTGGATGACATATTGGTGGCCAGCCCAAATCTCTCCCTAATTTCAGAACTTAAATCATACCTTGACAGTTCTTTCAAAATCAAAGACTTGGGTGATTTGGGCTTCTTTCTTGGAATAGAGGCAAGAAGAAATAAGGATGGATTGAACTTGTGCCAATGCAAGTATGCCTTGGACATACTAGCTGAAACAGGTTACCTACATTGTAAGCCTGCTCCCACTCCCATGGTACCCGGCTCTCATTTAAATCACGAAGATGGCGAACCACTGTCTGATGTTGGTTCGTATAGAAGATTGGTAGGCCGTTTGCTCTACTTGACTGCTACAAGGCCGGATATAGCATACGCTGTGCAACAGCTAAGCCAGTTTGTCGACTACCCCACAGACAAACACATGAGTGCAGCACATCGTGTCCTCCGATATATCAAAGGAGCCCCAGGCCAGGGACTGTTATACCCCAAAACCAGTGACTTACAACTTCATGTGTTTTCAGATTCGGATTGGGCTTCCTGCCCTGAGACGCGACACTCCATTACTGGGTATTGTTTATTCCTTGGATCGGCTTTGGTCTCCTGGAAATCAAAGAAACAAGCCACGGTTTCCAGGTCATCTTCCGAAGCCGAGTACAGGGCACTTGCTGCCACAGCATGCGAGATCCAATGGTTCATGTTTCTTCTAAGTGATCTGCAAGTTTGTATGAAGAAGCCGGCAGTTCTCTTTTGTGATAATAAGTCTGCCGTCGCAATAGCTGAAAATCACGTATTCCATGAACGCACTAAGCACATTGAAATCGATTGTCACCTTATTCGTGACAAAATCGCTCAAGGAACCATCAAGTTAGTCTCTGTTTCATCAGCAAACCAGTTGGCTGATGGCTTTACGAAACCCCTCCCTGCTACGCAGTTCATGACATTTGTTTCTAAGATGGGCACGTAGGACCTACATGCGCCATCTTACGGGGGGGAGTAATGGAGGATACGACATGCAGCGTAGTACAACAGAAGAAGTAGCTAGGGGTATACTTGTATTTTCATACATAACAGAATCTGTTATATCCGTTCACAAGGTCTCAGACCTATATATTGTATTCCGTTAAGCTTTCCTCCATTCAGTTTAATCAATACACACAAATATCTTCTTCCACTTTCCCTTTCTCTCAACTGCATCGTGAATGTGACCTAATCTCATCAACGTTTGGTTTCAGTTTAATTACAACTGAAAAGAGAGCCAACATATATGTGCTTGCCTCGGAAACCATAGTCCTCATAGAGCCTTATGCCATCACTGATAACATATGTACTTTTGTTTACTTTGCAGCCTGCCAGACAGCTGTGGGTGTATATACATACACGTAGACAACACATATTCCCAGGTTCGCTTTCCAGGAGCCCCTTTTCCCCTTTGCGTGTGGATATACATAATGTATTGCTAATCTGACAAACCCATGTGCCCTCTCTTTTCTTTTTTCGTAATGGAGAATTTCCGTTGTTTCTTTTTAAAATACTCCACTGGTGCGTTTAAGGCTTCACATAATCACTTTGGTCTTTGGATGTGTACAAAATATATTACATACGTATACATGGCCCACAAATTATGTTAGGTGCATGTACGTATATAATAGTATATATGTTTGTCTTGTTAGTTTGTAGTGTAGCAGCATGTGGCGTATATAATATATATATAATCCATGCTTGCTTTATGCATATTATGTATGTGTTTGTTTTGAGTGTAATGTGGGGATATATATATTGCTACCTTTTTTTGGTTTTGGGGCAGTACGTAGCATATGTAATATATATATAATATATAATCCAATTTTTGATGCCTCACCCCACTGCGGTGTATATATAATATATGTATATATATACGTGGCCCTTATAACTCATATGTACATACATGTATTGCTTTGGGTAGTACTACGTACATAATATATGTGTAGTACTGTGTATATATATAATACATATAACCCCAATTTGTGTGTCACTAATTTATAGAATATATACATATGCACAATTAATATTTGCTTGTGCATATGTATATCTATAAATATATAATGTGTGACATGGCATTTTGTGACAAATTTTAGCCCTATTTTGCCTGACGATTTCTTGGCAAATATTTTGCCTGACTTGATCGGCTCCCTAACTTTCAATGCAACTTTATATATCAAGAATTGAATTCTGAACGATGGTGGTGTTCTGGGAGATAGTAGGAGCTGATAAGAAGAGGAGACTCAAACTATCAAATGACGAGACCAGGAAAGATAGCACATCATTCCTCATCTACCCGCCGATGAAGCCAAGAACCCTTCCTGCCCCGACACTACCATACCGAGTGGAGAATTGGGCCGTCGACAGAGAAACCCAATGGGTTCTACAAACCGGCCTACAACATGTGGAGTATTCATGTGAACTCTCGTCTCTAGGGAGGAAGATACTTGAGGGTGAGGTCTCGTGGAATCAGGACCCTAGTTTCAAGGGCGAGTTCAGTTTTGCCAAGGGGTATTGGGAATGGATCGAGGATATACTCAGTAGGTATCGCGACGTCTTGGAAGCCGTGATGATCTACAACGCCATATACGCCTCTTTGTTTACTTATGATCGTTCAACGCACATCTGATAAGCACCAAGAATAGCTCTTATAAGGGGTCTTTATTAGATTGAAAGCGCATCGTTTTGACATCCGATTACAACAATTGCATGCATTTCAGCCCAAATGCGATTAAAATCTTCTAACAACATTTCTAGAAAGAGTTTTGAGATATTTCACAGGTTGGAGAGGGATTTGAGGCTAAAATGGAGCAAAAGACAAACAAGCCGAATTGCAGTACCGTCCCACGCAGCCTCACACGCGTGTGGCTGGGCGTGGAATAATTCTAGTGAGCTCCCACGCCCGCCACCACGCGTGGAAGCAAGCGTCGTCGGGCCAAGGGCCATTTCGGGAAATTTGTTCCCTTTTTGTCACCTATATAAATCCCTTTTGCCCTAAACCTAAGAAGAAGGAGATTAGATCAGAAAAATTGAGAGAATAGGGTAGAATAGATCTAGAGGGTTTTCTCCCCTCTTGGGGGAAAATTCCTTTCTTTCATAGTTTTAGAATAGATCAAGGGCAAGAGAGAAGATTGGGATTTCAAGATCAAGGTTGTAAAGATCCCCTTTTTAAAGGGTGGTAACCATTCTCTTCATTTTCTAATTCAATACTTGTTTCTTTGAATTTTCCTTTCTCTTTCTTGTTTCTCTAGTATGATAGAGTAGATTAGATAGGGGATTGGTGGCCCCATGGTATATCTATGTGGATGTGTAATATTATTGCTTTGATTTGTGAATTGCTTGATTGTTGGATGTTGAACTTGTGTGGATGATGTTCTTCAAGCTTTGTGTCTTTTGTGGCCACATTAGGTAGCAAACCCAAAGGAAGTGAGTGTGTGCGCGATAGCGGCCGCTCACGAGTCTAACTCACCCACATCTCCGCTCTTAGTCCGAAAGGACAAGATCCGAGAGGAGTGGTACACAAAGTGTTCGATAAAATGCCCCAACCGAATGAGGATGTGGGAGTCCAAAGTGTGACGCCACTTGGTTGTGTGCCATGAACTCCCTAGTCTATCCCACGACTTGCACTCGCAAAACCGACCAAAGATAAACCACATGGAAAAGCCTAAAGCCCCAATCTCCACTTTACTTTTCTTTACTTTACACAACCTTTATCAACCTTACCCTCTTACAAATGAATCCAACCCTTAGCACTCTCGTAACTCTTTCTCTTCAACCTCTTAGATGCCAACACACCAATTCGATTCCCATTCGTCATCCTTGAGAGACACGACACTCGGGGAGTCTTGACTCTTCGTTTTATCACTTCACCTTCACTTTCGCTCCCACTAAAACCACAGCATCAAAATGGCGCCGTTGCCGGGGATGGCAAACGGTTTCGAATAGTGTTGACATCTTAGAAATAGAATTTTAAGAGCTCTTGAATTGCTTTCTTTTTGTTTATTTCATTTTCTTATTTTTGTTATTTGCTTGAAGAGGTGAGCCTATATTATGTTGAACATCTTGTGCTCACTTGCAACTACTTTTAGTTGCGAAATTATTTGTTGTTGGCTAAGCTATTGTGCAGGAAATTCTCTTTAATCAAACCACTTGAAGCTTGCCAATAAGTGCTAAAATGAATCCCCATGATTACCCACATCATGGAGGACAATCCTATGCAAATCCTCAACCCCAACCATATCACTATTACCCCATTCCACTTATACTTACCCTCCACCAACATACCACTATCCACATCCATACCATTACCCAATTCCACCAACATATCATTTACCACCTCCATATCACTATCCAATCCATACACCAAATCGTCACCTACGACCTTATGAAACACCACCTCCACAATTCCAAGAAACTTACCCTTCACAATCACCGAATTCACAAGAGGTTGACTCATTAAGCTCTAAAGATATATCTCAAAACATAGAGACTAAGTGTAACACCCCCGTTTTTCAATTCTAAAACTTACTATTAATAGTACTTCTAAAGATAGAAACTTTCAAAAAAAATAGAAATATCTTTATTTAGAAACTAGTCGCATTCTAACTAATAAGATAAACAAAACTCCTCAAAATCACGAGGGTGAAACCGCCACATCTAAACTAACTGCAGCTAGATGTAAGGCTAAACCAAAGTTCTCAAAATATAGGTCCTTACAATATCAAAACCAAATAAGTCTGAATTCAATAATATCCAAAGAAAAACATAAGAATGGAAACTACAAAATCTAGTATAGTCGCGCTCTCAGCAGGCCCTCTAATCAATCACCTGTGCAACCACAAATAAAAGAGACACAAAACAACGGAGTTAGCAAAATTTTGCTAAGTAAGGTTTACTCCACCCTGTAAAACAAATTTAATACAATATATAGCCACACATCCAAATGAAATAGCCATAAAGCTTTATAGCAATCAACTTCAATATAAACATTTATTTCCCATCACAACATTCGTACAGATCGATTTTCTCAAACACAACCTTAAGATTAACATAATCCTTTTCACAAGTAATACATTTCCAAAAGTATAAAAGGATATCAAACAACAAATCGAACAATGGGCAGGGTCTTAATTATTAAGCCCTAGTGAACAGTAATCTCTCTACTGAACACTACACAAGAATCCCATTTAATCTCAAAAAATGGGCAGGGTCTTAGTTAATAAGCCCTAGTGAACAGTAATCTCTCTACTGAACACTACACAAAAATCCCATTTAAGTGGAACAGAACTAATACCTTAAGTCTGCACACCCCCACTGGGTTTCCAAGCCCAATGGGTAGTAACTAGTCCTAGCAGTCATGATACATTTCTAATGACTACTACTCAACATGGTAAATACCCTAGTGGTAGACTCCGCTAACCACTCCTCAAAATAACAAAACTAAAATTCATAGTGAGACAGGATACGTTTCTACTGCTCATACACAACTAACTGGGTCTTAGCCCAAGTATCAACAGGATACTACACATCTCATAATTCATCAAGAGGATCACAACCCAACCAAACCTTTTATCCTCCATATTTATAAAATAAAATAATAATAATAATAATCTTACTCATATAACACTCCAAAACAATATATTCTCAAAATGCAATCATAAGCACGATAGCCAACAAAATATAGAGTACTAATAACACCCCCTTGAACTTCATATACAACTAGGTGTGTTTCTCAACATAACTATATGAATCTCATCAATCACACTTGAAACCAATCTATATATTCACATGATCCAAATAAAAATTTCTCAATGGCTCAACAATTAACAAAACACACAATAAGCTGAAATTGACAAATTTCAGAATTCATGACCAGAATTCCAGAAAATTGTGAGGAAAATCGGTAGCACATCTAAACACGAAATTTTCCAGATATGAAGTACAGAGAGTCTAGAATATGCACAAAAAAATTCAAGCCAATCCAAAGTATAGAAGTATTTGTTTCGAAATTTTTCCCAACACTGCGCTGAGCAGAAATTTAACTGACAGCACGCTGCCACTACATTACGAAATTTTTCTGGAAAAACTGAAGTATATATATAACAAAATAATTTCATATACATCAAGTATCATAAGTCTAGGTCCTCTAAAAACAATTTCAGGTCAATCGGAGTTCAAAAAGTATTTTTTCACGAATTTGTTTTCAGACTGCGACAGTCGGAATTTTTCTCCAGACAACAAACAAATTGAGTAATTTCTCCCTTTTCAAGCACAACAAATTAATAATATAGCATCCATACACATAAACAAGACATAAACACTTACCTGGATCCTAAATTCACCAAAACTCTCGAATCCTACACTTGTTCCGCCTCAGTTTCACGTTCTACCCAAAACACAAATACCAAATACACAATAAACATACATATAATAATTAAATTATCTCATAGACTATGAACAACTTACGAATAGATGACTACAGGGAAGAAACGCAAAGTGACGCCGAAATTGGGGAAGAAACGAAAATTGACGCCGCAAACAAAGAACGATAATGATGAAGAAAAATTAGGTTTCCTCTCTTCTCTGTTTTTACGAATAGTTAAGTTGCTATGCTCCCAGGGAAATTAGTGTATATATATATATATATATATATATTATATATATATATATATATACTAAGAAGGTTTAAGATATGCATAACTAATACAGCTCAATATATATATATATATTAACATATGCACATACGTACCATATTTTAACACATACATACGTAAGAAATTAATAGTATAATAGTTTGAAATTAAGCATATAATTAGTTATTATAATTAGGAATAAAATAATAATAGATTAGTTGACTAGTCTCAAATAATTTTGGGTCTCATAAAATAGTATAATAATAAATTAATATAACTATACATTATATAATAATAAATTTTATTTATATCCATGTCAAAAATAATAAATAATATTAATTAAAAATACCGGGTATCACAATCTACCCTCCTTAAAAGATGCTTCGTCCCCGAAGCAAAACCATAAGGCAACAAGGAACAAGGAAGGCTCAACACAGAAAGAACNCAGAAAGAACTCAACCTCTCACACAAAGGGAGTTTTACACACACTAAGGAGAGATGCGGTGTTAATTCTACCCCCCCTAGGAAATAAAGTTACGACCCCGTAACTTAAACAAGTACCTTGATTGAACAAAGTTGGGTAACGGTTTCGCATATCATCCTCTACTTCCCAAGTGGCGTCTTCTGACAGGTGGTTTGACCACAAAACCTTAACAAGCTTCACAACTTTCCTTCGGGTTTCCCTTGTTTTAGTATCAAGGATCTTTATTGGTTTTTCCTCATAAGTTAAAGACTCGTCCATCTCCACGACCTTACAATCACAACAACGGTGTTTTTAGTATTGCCATCACCTATTTATGCATTTAGAAGTCCCAAAACAACATTCTTTCTTACCTCTGGACATATTATATGCGAACTATCATGCACGTACTTCTTCAATTGAGATACGTGGAACACATTGTGTACCTTATCGGACAAACATTTAAAACAGCTTAGGTAAGTCCAATTTCCAAAAATTTTAATAATAACCACTTATTAGTAATGATGTCGTTACCTTATCCAACTCTGTTGGTAAAGCCAATCGATAGGTCGTTACCTTATCCAACTCTGTTGGTAAAGCCAATCGATAGGCTACTACCTTATCCAACTCTGTTGGTAAAGCCAATCGATAGGCTACATTCCCAATCAACTCTGTTGGTAAAGCCAATCGATAGGCTACATTCCCAATCCTTTCTGTTGGTAAAGCCAATCGATAGGCTACATTCCCAATCCTTTCCAAAACTTCAGCCAATCGATAGGCTACATTCCCAATCCTTTCCAAAACTTCATATGGTCCAATAAATCTAGGACTTAGCTTTCCCTTCCTTCCGAATCTCATTACCCCTTTTGTAGGTGAGACTTTCAGTAACACCTATCATAATAATGCAACTTAATCCTATGTATATAAATACCTTGTGATTATGCATCTCTTACTAAGTTAGTCAGATTTACCTTTTCGCCTTCTTGAAATTCGATCAATCTACGTCCTTGATCTGCATAAGATTTCTGTCGATCTTGAGCTATCTTCATCTTTTCTTGAATTTTTCTGATTTTCTCTGTTGTTTCTTGCAAACATTGTGGCCCCAAAACCACCGTATGTACCATAACTTCCCAACACAAGGGACTCCTGCATTTCTGGCCATATAACGCCTCATAAGGTGCCATCTGTATACTTGCGTGGTAATTGTTGTTATATGAAAACTCGATCAAGTCTAGATGCTCATCCCATGATCCTTGAAAATCTAGTACACATGCCCTCAGCATATCCTCTAAAGTTTGGATAGTCCTTTCCGTTTGCCCATCGGTTTCCGGATGAAAGGCAGTACTCAATTTCAACCTCGTCCCAATAGCAGCTTGCAATGTTTTCCAAAATTGTGATAGGAACCTTGAATCACGATCTGAAATGATATCACATGGCACTCCATGATACTTAAGTACTTGTTTAATGTAAGCTCTAGCCAACTGATCCATGGTCCATGTCTCATTCATAGCAATGAATCTTGCAGTTTTAGTAAGTCTGTCCACTATTACCCATATCTTGTTTTTCCCAGATTTAGTTAATGGTAACCCTCCAACGAAGTCCATAGATATGGAGTCCCATTTCCCTTGTGGAATATCTAAAGGTTGTACCAGTCCTTTGGGTTTGCTTCTCTCGGCTTTAACCTTTTGGCAGTTCAAACATCTACTTACGAACTCAACTATTTCCTTCTTCATCTTGGGCCACCAAAAATGCTTCTTAAGGTCCTTATATAATTTATCTCCTCCAGGGTGTACTGAGTAGGGAGTGTTATGACCTTCTTCCATAATTTGCTTCTTTACTTCTTCACATATCATCGGAATACACCACTGTCCTTTATATCGAATGCTCCCATCTTCATACATTTCAAAGGGTCCATTCCTAGCATTTACCATCTTTGCCCTCACTCTTTCCAACTTAATATCACAAGATTGTCCCTTCTTGATCTCATCAAATAGTGTCGGAGTTATAGTCATATTTGTAACCCCTCGTCTATTCCGATAAGTTTATGGTTCGAAAAATATTTTTTTAGGCTATGACATTTATGAGGTGATCTCTCGGTACTTCAGAAGGATTTGCTTTTTTATAAGTGAGACTAGTTATTAAAAAGCTGCGATCTACGTACCGGTCACGAATCGTAAAATTTTTAAGAACGTATATACAGCTCGAATTTCCCTAGGAGATGGATTATTAAGCATGATACGATTAAGCATGAACTTCCTACTCAGTTCAGTGGAAATTAGACGAACTGTAAGAGTGGAATTTATTAAGAGTGGAAATCGTACCACTGTATTTCGCGAGATACCGGAAAATTCCCAATTTTAGTGGTTAATGACGGGATTATTTTTTAGAATAATTTTGGTATTAAAATTTTCCCGAATTAAGTTATATTCCTCCGAACCTTTATCTGATTTAATCCCAAACTGGCAAAATAAATTCTACTCTTCAAGATCTACCATGGGGATTTGACAAGTGTCACCCTTATTACCACATGGTAATTAAATAATGAATTGTCATAAGAAGTATGGGATGATCATACTTGTTACCTTAAGCTTCAAGCCAACTTCCCATCACACACTCTCTCTCTCTCATTTTCGAAAATTAGAAGGGAAAAGAAGAGGAAGAAAATCTCATTCTTCTACATTGTGATCCAAGAACTCCATAGCTTTCTCTTCAACACAAGTGCTCCATAATAGGTAAAACTTTGGTTTTATTCGGTTAATATGGCTAGAATCCTTCCTAGAACTTAAGTTTAAGCTAAGGATTCATGAAAACGTTGTTATTATGGTGATTTTGTTTAGGATCTTCGGTGAAAGGTTTGAAGGAGAAGATCACCATCTTTCTACGGTTTTAAAAATCTACTTGGGAGGTAAGGAATCCCTTAATTTGGTTTAGTCACTTGAACGTGAACAAATGCTAGTAAATTATGAAACTAGGAATTTTATGTGAAAATCATGTGTTATGTTTGTGAATCTACAAGTTGGCACAAAGGACTACACTTGGAATTTTTGGAATGATATATGTATTAAGAATGATACTCCCTCAGTCCCGCAATCCCTGTCTTCTTTTCTTTTTGCACGAATTTTAAGGTAGCCAAGTACTCCAATTTTGTCTTCCAATTTTACCCCTCTATTTTCTCACATGCAATAACCCACTAGAATTCTAGAACACACCATACACTTCTCTCTCTTTATCTTTCATTCTTACGGAATACTTCTCTGGTTCCAATTTTTTTCTCCGATAAGAATTCTAAAATTATTTCTTCCATGAAACCTTTGTGATCTACATCGCCATACTGATATGGGAAGATATTGAAGATATGCATCACCTAATTTTGTAGAGATTTCAGCACACAAGTATGGAGTTTTGATGAAATTGGAGCATGGGTTCTGCAATCTTTCAAAAAAATTGAGGAATTGATACCAAGGTTAGTGTTCTACACTCAATCTATGGAGTTTTTCTACAAATAGTGATTTTAAGATTAAAACTTTTGAAAAATTATTCTTAGTTCTCCTTCAATCTAGGTTTTTTTTTTTGATTTTTTTTTTGTTGAATCTCAAATTCTACAAATTGAAATACAGATTACCAAAAAAAAATCTGTAATTTTGAATCCCTCTCTCTTTTTCACTTTTTTATACTCAATTTTCTCAATTTTAATAGTTATACAAAGCACTCTTTTTTATACCATGAACTTCTCAGAGAAAAATTACTCTGTAGTTTATGTCGATATATGCTGTAGGATCACTAAAATTGTGAAAAATTAGCGGCAAAATTTTCCGCCAATTTTTGATATGACATTTAAAGATTAAAATACTCTATCTTGTTTACCTTATGGTCAATAGAATGCTTAGTACTCCGTATATATAGTGTGTTTGTAGGAAGCATTTTTTGATTTCTTTCTCAGAGTACTTCACAATAGAGAGGTTTTCTGTATTACAATAAAAAAAAAAGTTCTTGTCTGCTAATGGAGTTTATACCGGAAGAGAGTTCTAATGATGTTCACTTAAGTATTTTTGGTGAACATTTGTATCTAGCACTATTGCTTTTAGTAATGTATTTTGTCTTTAAGTGTATGGCAGGAGACACTGATGATTAGAGTATTTTATTTTGCTCATTTTGTATAAATTGATCCATGTGATCTATGTAAGGGTGCAATGCTTTATTTAAATGCTTATGTAGTGTGTAATTGGTGGAAAATGTACTCTGTTCATCTTTTCTTTACATTCTAATGAAGACTACTTTGTGTTCAAACACTATGTATGAAGATTAAAAGTCTATTTAATCTGTAATTTGTGCATAATTTGTCCAGGTTCTGCTCAGAGGTCCTAAGAATTTATGTGAAGCAGTTAAACACTATAGTTTGCAGTTACAGTACAAGTTTCAGTATAGTTTTTGCTATTTTTCCTATGGCAGTTTTAACTTTGTTTTTAAAATGGAAGCTTTCTCCATTAATGCCTTAGTTATAGCATTTGCATTTTGGAGTGTGCTTTTATCTTTATGCTACTCTGTATTGTTTATGACAAATGATTGCAGTGTATGGGTGATAACTGTGGAAATAGGAATAATGTTAAATGAATGGCTATTGTAGTGTATGGGTGATGACTGTGGAAGTAAGAATAATGTTAGATGAACAAATAAGCTACAATTTCAAATTGCATCAGATTCAAATGTGGTTATTAATATACGGAGTACATAATTTTAATTAATCTAGAATGAAAATTTATGTCAATAAATTAAAGTACTCCGTATGTGTTTGCTTTCCCTCGTTGCAAGAAAAAAAAAACTTGTGTGAGACCGTTTCATGGGTCTTAATTTGTGAAACGTGTCGAATCTTTGATTAATCAATAAAAAATTCAACCCATTAATCAATTATTCGACCCGTCTCACTGATTGAAACCCGTGAGACGGTCTCACACAAGTGTTACTCAAAAAGAAAATTAAAAACTTTGTAGAGTATTATTGCTTTAAAAAAATTAGCAAATTATAAATACCTTAGATATTGTAGAACTTCTAAGGGTAAAGTTGGAAAAACAGAATAATAATGATGTTCAATTTTGGAAAGTAGACAATATTTTGAGACAGACTAAAAAGGAAAGTAGGACAGATAAAATGGGACGGAGGGAGTATATTATTATGGAATGAATTATTGTGGAGAAAAATATGGTTTGGGAAATTATATATTTTATTGAAGAAAATATTTATTATGAAGAAATGATATTTTTTGGAAATTATATGTAAATATTTGGTCTTGGAGGATAATGATATTTGGTGCCGGTGTGAGCCGGAAATCTCACAACTTACCTATTGGAATTATATTCATTATGAAGAATTAATTGATTGATTGTGTGGGTTGAATCCCCCAATTTGGTTTATGAATTATGAGATTTGAGTATTGGTGTAGGTTGAATCCCCCAATTTGATTTTGGTTTGGCTTATGATGCCTATTGGTGGTTATGTAGAGAGCTTAAAGACTCTCCACTTGGTATTTAATCCTCCTTGACAAATATGTTATTTTTGAAAAAGTATATCTCCACATATATTTTTTGAAAAAGTATATTATGAGATAAATGATAAAAACCCAAGCCTATATTTTACGGGGTGAAATGGAACTTACTTAGCTTATGCTAATTTTGGGATATACACCCCTTTGTTTTTGTGTTAAAATGATTTTTGCAGGTGAACATGAATAGGATGGAAGTTGAGGTTGAGATCTACTCTGTCTTAGAATAGACACCCCGGAAGTTTTAGCATTTTGAGAAATACCCGATTGTATTGATTATTTCCATATGTAGTAAGTTAGACTGTGGATTCTTATTTGATGTTGTAAGTTTAGCCTTAGCGCTTGGGTATAGCAAAGATACCTAAGCGTGGCGGTAACACCCATTTTCTTTTGGTTAGATGTATAAGCTTCCGCAATATATTATTAGTGATTTTATAATAAATTTAAGGTGTGAAAATTGGGGTGTTATATGATACATATGTATTTCTTTAATACCATGAAAAAAATAAAGAAGAATAGTTTGAAACAAATCATATTAACTACTTGAGAGATTTGTTGACAATGAAAGTATTCAAATAACCCATTATCCAGCAAATTGAAGCGAGAAATTACCTTTTAATATCTTCGGAATACATAATATTTTAAAATTTTAAATTTTTATTAATTTATTTAATCTTATTTCTTAAACTGGGGATTTCTTTATCCACAATAACTCATTCAACAATAATGGCTAAACCAAATGAACCCCAAGCAGAACACCTAAAGGAAAGTCCATAGCTCCCTATATCATAATTTCATTGCATGACGTTGTCATCTATGCTACCAACAATAACCGAATTGCAAATAACACACTACCAACAAAAAGGAAGACAACAAATAGTAAAGATGAAGACAATGACGACAATGTTACTCAAAAGATAATTAAGAACACTTAGAAAAATTCAAATTAAAAGTAGTATTTATTTAGACTATCGATTTTACAAGGTTGCAAATATTTATTTTAGTAATAATTATAATGAATTTTCTATATTATCTTGGATTCATATACTTTGAGTTAGATAATTAAATAAAAAAATTCGACATTCAATTACCCATGTATAAACTTCTCCTATATAATCTTGCATTGATATACTTTCAAATATTTATTTAAATATAAACATTGGACATTAACCCATTCGCGCAATGCGCGTATCAAACTAGTATATATACTATATACTAATAAGAGCCAAAGAGAGTTAGGCCTAAAATGTGTAGAAAAAATGGCGGTAAAATTATTTAATCAAATGGATTGTTAAGATGAATTATTTAATCAAATATATGGTTAAGATAATTATGTGTCTACAATACCTTTATTTGAAAAAATTATTCATTATAAAAAAATTAAATTAAGTAAGAGAAATAATTTCATTAGTTATATTGTATTTATTTTCTCTTATGCAAAGATTCTTTACATTCAAATTTATCAATTGATATTCATTACATTGTCCATTATCTTATTTTTACAATATCTTGTAATTAAATATCAAAGTTATAGTACAAAATAATGTTATATATTTAGTTACCAAGTATTTTATTAATACGATGAAAAAAAAAGTTTTAAAATAATTTGAAGCTAATTATATTAACTACTTGGGGATTGGTTGACAAAGAGAGTACTCAAATAATAACCCAACAAATTGAAGCGGAATCACTCTATTTTACTCTTATTGAATTTCTACTATACTAATAAGAGCCAAAGAGAGTTAGGCCTAAAATGAGTAGAAAAAATGGCGGTCAAATTATTTAATCAAATGGATTGTTCAGATGAATTATTTAATCAAATATATGGTTAAGATAATTTAGATTAATATTATTAATAGAGATTACCTAATTTAACCTTACTTTTATGATTATCCGTTAAGTTTTCTGTTAAATATTCTCTTCTCCGTTAACATTCCGTTAACTGTTAACTTACCCATTAATTTTTATAAGAAAGGTCTTAGGTTCGAAACTCATGTCAATCAAATTTGACATAATTGAGTTTCTCACTCTATTTTACTCTTATTAAATTAAATAAATTAATTAGTAGCTACAACAAAAAATAATACATATGTATTTCATTAATTTAGAATTATGTGTCTACAATACCTTTATTTGAAAAAAATAATTCATTATCAAAAACATAAATTAAATAAGAGAAATAATTTCATTAGTTATATTGTCTTTATTTTCTCTTATGCACAAATTCTTTACATTCAAATTTATCAATTGATATTCATTACATTATTGTCCATTATCTTATTTTTACAATATCTTGTAATTAAATATCAAAGTTATAGTACAAAATAATGTTATATATTTAGTTACCAAGTATTTTATTAATACGATGAAAAAAAAATTTAAAATAATTTGAAGCTAATTATATTAACTACTTGGGGATTGGTTGACAAAGAGAGTACTCAAATAATAACCCAACAAATTGAAGCGGAATCACTCTATTTTACTCTTATTGAATTAAATAAATTAGTAGTTACACCAAAAAATAATACATATGTATTTCTTTAATACCATGAAAAAAATAAAAAAAGAATAGTTTGAAACCAATCATATTAATTACTTGGGAGATTTGTTGACAATGAAAGTACTCAAATAACCCATTACCCAGCAAATTGAAGCGAGAAACCACCTTTTTAATATCTTTGGAATACATAATATTTTGAATTTTCAAAGATTTATTAATTTATCTAATCTTTTTTTTTAAAACTAGGGATTTCTTTATCCACAATAACTCATTCAACAATAATGGTTGAACCAAATGAACCCCAAGCAGAACACATAAAGGAAAGTCCATAGCTCTTATATCATAATCTCATTGCATGATGTTGTCATATATACTACCAACAATACCGAATTGCAAACAACACAATACCAACAAAAAGGAAGAGAACAAATAGTAAAGATGAAAACAATGAAAATGTTACTCAAAACAGAATTAATAACACTTAGAAAAATTCAAATTAAAAGTAGTATTTATTTATACTATCATTTTTAGACAAAATATTTAGACTATCGACTTTACAAGGTTGCAAACATTTATTTTAGTAATAATTATAATGAATTTTCTATATTATCTTGGATTCATATACTTTGAGTTAGATATTTAAATAAAAAAAATCGATATTCAATTACCCATGTATAAACTTTTCCTATATAATCTTGCATTGATATACTTTCAAATATTTATTTAAATATAAACATTGGACATTAACCGATTCGCGCAATGCGCGTATAAAACTATATATATACTAATAAGAGCCAAAGAGAGTTAGGCTTAAAATGGGTAGAAAAAACTGGCGATCAAATTATTTAATCAAATGGATGGTTCAAATGAATTATTTAATTAAATATATGGTTAAGATAATTCAGATTAATATTATTAATAGAGATTACCTAATTTAACCTTACGATTATCCATTAAGTTTTCCGTTAAATATTATATTTTCCGTTAATATTCCGTTAACTTTTAACTTACCCATTAATTTAACCCAATGGGGTAGCTCAAGTGGCAAATGAGCTCTCTTTGTGGGGAAGAATTCCGGGAGAACCTAAGTTCGATTCCCACAAGTGACGATTCCCCATAGGCCAGCTCCTGTGCCTCTCGGAGCGAATGTGGGTGGACCCGGACCGTTAAACGGACGGAGAAAGACCCCGTGAATTTACCAAAAAAAAACTTACCCATTAATTTCTATAAGAAAGATCTTAGGTTCGAACATCATCTCAATCAAATTTGACATAATTATCTTAGGTTCGAACATCATCTCAATCAAATTTGACATAATTAAGTTTGGTTCGAACATCATCTCAATCAAATTTGACATAATTAAGTTTCTCACTCTATTTTACTCTTATTAAATTAAATAAATTAGTAGCTACAACAAAAAATATTAAATATGTATTTCTTTAATTTATAATTATGTGTCTACAATACCTTTATTTGAAAAAATTATTCATTATCAAAAAATTAAATTAAATAAGAAAAATAATTTCATTAGTTATATTGTCTTTATTTTCTCTCATGCAAAGATTCTTTACATTCAAATTTATCAATTGATATTCATTACATTGTCAATTATTTTATTTTTACAATATCTTGTAATTAAATATCAAAGTTATAGTACAAAATAATATTATATATTTATTTACCATGTATTTTATTAATACTATGAAAAAAAATTTTAAAATAATTTGAAACTAATTATATTAACTACTTGGGATTAGTTGACAAAGAGAGTACTCAAATAATAACCCAACAAATTGAAGCGGAATCACTCTATTTTACTCTTATTGAATTTCTACTATACTAATAAGAGCCAAAGAGTGTTAGGCCTAAAATTCTACTATACTAATAAGAGCCAAAGAGTGTTAGGCCTAAAATGGGTAGAAAAAATTAAGAGCCAAAGAGTGTTAGGCCTAAAATGGGTAGAAAAAATGGCGGTCAAATTATTTAATCAAATTGATGGTTCAGATGAATTATTTAATCAAATATATGGTTAAGATAATTCATATTAATAGTATTAATAGAGATTAACCTAATTTAATCTTACTTTTATGATTATCCGTTAAGTTTTCCGTTAAATATTATCTTCTCTGTTAATATTACGTTAACTTTTAACTTACCCATTAATTTCTATAAGAAAGGTCTTAGGTTCGAACCTCATCTTAATCAAATTTGACATAATTAAGTTTCTCACTCTATTTTACTCTTATTAAATTAAATAAATTAGTAGCTACAACAAAAAATGATACATATGTATTTCTTTAATTTAGAATTATGTGTCTACATTACCTTTATTTGAAAAAATTATTCATTATAAAAAAATTAAATTAAATAAGAGAAATAATTTCATTAGTTATATTGTCTTTATTTTCTCTCATGCAATGATTCTTTACATTCAAATTTATCAATTGATATTCATTACATTGTCCATTATTTTATTTTTACAATATCTTGTAATTAAATATCAAAGTTATAGTACAAAATAATATTATATATTTATTTACCAAGTATTTTATTAATACTATGAAAAAATTTTTTAAAATAATTTGAAACTAATTATATTAACTACTTGGGAATTGGTTGACAAAGAGAGTACTCAAATAACCAAACAAATTGAAGCGGAATTAATCTATTTTACTCTTATTGAATTACTAGTTTTATATGCGCATTGCGCGAATGGGTTAATGCCCAATGTTTATATTTAAATAAATATTTGAAAGTATATCAATGCAAGATTATATAGGAGAAGTTTATACATGGGTAATTAAATGTTGAATTTTTTTATTTAAATAATCTAACTCAAAGTATATGAATCCAAGATAATATAGAAAATTCATTATAATTATTACTAAAATAAATGTTTGCAACCTTGCAAAATCGATAGTCTAAATATTTGGTCTAATAATGATAGTCTAAATAAACACTACTTTTAATTTGAATTTTTATAAGTGGTTCTTAATTCTCTTTTGAGTAACATTGTCATTGTCCTCATCTTTACTATTTGTTCCCTTCCTTTTTGATGATAGTGTGTTATTTGCAATTCGGTTATTATTGGTAGCATAGATGACAACGTCATGCAATAAGATTATGATATAGGAGCTATGGACTTTCCTTTAGGTGTTCTGCTTGGGGTTCATTTGGTTCGACCATTATTGTTGAATGAGTTATTGTAGATAAAGAAATCCCTAGTTTAAGAAAAAAGATTAAATAAATTAATAAAAATTTGAAAATTTAAAATATTATATATTCCAAAGATATTAAAAGGTAGTTTCTCGCTTCAATTTGCTGGGTAATGGGTTATTTGAGGGATTTGTTGACAATGAAAGTACTCAAATAACCCACTAATTACCCAGCAAATTGAAGCGAGAAGCTACCTTTTAATATCTTTGAAATATATAATATTTTAAATTTTCAAATTTTTATTAATTTATTTAATCTTTTTTCTTAAACTAGGGATTTCTTTATCCACAATAACTCATTCAACAATAATGGTCGAACCAAATGAACCCAAGCAGAACACCTAAAAGAAAGTCCATAGCTCCTATATCATAATCTCATTGCATGACGCTGTCATCTATGCTACCAATAATATCCGAATTGCAAATAACACACTACCAACAAAAAGGAAGGGAACAAATAGTAAAGATGAGGACAATGACAATGTTACTCAAAAGAGAATTAAGAACCACTTATAAAAATTCAAATTAAAAGTAGTGTTTATTTAGACTATTATTTTTAGACCAAATATTTAGACTATCGATTTTACAAGGTTGCAAATATTTATTTTAGTAATAATTATAATGAATTTTCTATATTATCTTGGATTTATATACTTTGAGTTAGATATTTAAATATAAAAATTCGACATTCAATTACCCATGTATAAACTTCTTCTATATAATCTTGCATTGATATACTTTCAAATATTTATTTAAATATAAACATTGGGCATTAATCCATTCGCGCAATGCACGTATAAAACTAGTACTGATATACGAGTAATTATACAATGGATTACGATCTATACAATTTTTTTTTTTTTGAATTAAAGGAAGGAGGAAACCCACATACAAACTGAATTTGTTATCCATAATTATACATGAAGCGTCATAATGGACAACCAATTTTATCGTAGTCTAAAAATCGCAACACATCTACCGGTGGGTGAGAAAGCATATGGAGTCCTTTGGGATATAACTTTGATGATCTTGCTAATTGATTAGCTACTGCATTGAGCTCGCGAGGGATTAACTCTAATTTTCATGACTCCACCGACCTTATTACGATCTATACAATTTGGTGGACTATAAATAAAAGGTATATTATTTGTCTATTTTGAAAATACTTAGTATATTATTTTGTATATTATTAAATAATAATCTTGTGGTCTAAATAACATGAAGCGATTCCTTGAGAGATAATGAATTAAGTTTTAACAAAGGTGATATTAACTTTTTGTGTTTCAATAAATTAAAAAATAACTATGAATAAATATTAGATTGTAAAAATGTACTTCGCACTACCTCAAAACGACAGTGCCCATTAATCCTCGCTCCTATATAACTACATCGGAACACACCAGTAAGGATGCCATCCTAACCTCAACTCAAACTCACATCACACCATAATAAGGGAAACACCTTCTTCTCCCTTCCTCTCCTCTGTAAAATCTCATTTCTCACTTTAAATTCTTCAATTTTTCAGATACACTACATTTTATTTACATAGGAGGAAGAAGAAAAAAAATATTGAAGTCTCTCTCATACAGGGCTAGAAAGTCGATTTCGATCGACCCATACGGTAAGCTAATGTTGACTCTAGATTTTGATCTCAAGGCTCAATCTCTGTTTTTGTATGTCTTCTTAACCACGAAGAGGGGGCCTTGATTGTTTTTATCTGATTTGGTAAATTTGAAAATATTGTAACAGAAAAGCTTGATTAGGAAAGTAGTTGCACTGAGGGGTGCAAGCTTAAGTTAGGGTTTTGGTGTTTGGTGTTGAAGTGGGTGAGAAATGGAGAAGAAGAAAGTGGTGGTGCCTTTGGTTTGCCATGGACATTCGCGGCCCGTGGTTGATTTGTTCTATAGTCCTGTAACCCCTGATGGGGTCTTCCTCATTAGTGCTAGCAAGGGTATGATATGTACTTTCCTTCTCTTTCTCTCTCTTATCCTAAATATATGCATTGCCTATTCTGCTTTTCTGCATCTTAGGTAATTTGGTAGTACCCTGCCTGCTTTACTTTGAATCCTTTTCTATCACTTGATAGATTTGCCTGTGCGTATGGCAATCAGCAGTTTTTATAATTTTCCTGGGTTTGTTTTTTTTTTTTTTTGTTTTATTTTTTTTATCCATTTAAAGATTTCTATAAAGGATAGACTCTACACTCGCATGATGTGCACTTGAAGCATATATATGTTTTAAGGATTACAGAGTATTTCAAGATGGCAATGGCAAGTGTTTGTGTCAGTTTCACTAAAAAAGGAAAAACAAACATTTGAGCATAATTTACTTGTTTATTTTCTCAATGTGCAATGGATTTTCCATTTCAGTGTTAGTTATTAGCCTGGAAGGTTTCTAATAATGAAGTGCAGGGTCTGGTTTTGTTTTATGCTAAATAGCTCTTCCATCTGCAAACAAGTAATAGGATTAAAATGGTACAAGTGTAATCTGTAATTGTGTATCTTCATAAGCTTATTTGATTGAAGTGCAATGCATTTTCTATTGCAGTGTTAAACATTAGCAGGCAAGGTTGCAGATAAGAAAGCGTAATGTATTGGCTTGTTTTTGTGTTAAATAGATTTTCTGTCTGCATTCTGCAAACAAGTAGTAGAACTAAATGGCAGAAGTGTAATGTGTATCTTGATAAACCCATTTGTGATTGGAAAGGCTTGACACTAGTCTCGCAGTCATCTTGTAGTTCTTACTTGTGATTTCCATTTCCTCCTGGCTATACTTTGTCCATCCCAGGTAGGTTCCTAGATTCCATGGTAGATGTGTTTTTTCTTCAATAGTTTATGTTTCTGCCCCCTACCCTTTGTTGAGAGGTCTGGGTGTAACTGTGAGATCTTTATGATTTCATTTTGACACACACTTGTGATAAGATCTTTATGATTCCATAGAGTGCTAGTTTTGGTGTGCTGAGGGATGTTTTTACTACATAGCAGATGAATATGTTATATGTGACTTGTTGGTATACAAATAATTTAGCTCTAACTGAAACGATCAACATGGCATATGATAGTGTGGACAAAAAGAAGAGTAATTAAGTGTTAAATAAATTAATAACTTATCAAAATTTTTATTCTATTCATTTGGTATGAATTGTTCATCAGCTGAGGGAAGGGTTTGTTGTGAACTAATGACCTAGATTTGTGAGGATCCTTATATTTTCATCACTACTGGCTTCCAAGTTGCATCTTCTGCATTAGTGCCTGATTCTTGTTCAACAAAAATCTAGGTTCTGTAATTATTAGAACCTGGAAGCAAAGTTATTTATGAAAGCCACTAATATATATATATATATATATATATATATATATATATATATATATATATATATAGATTAGCTGTATTATTATTAGCATTTCCTCCATAATGCAGTTTGTCAAATATTGAAAAATGCTACTCTTTTCCCTTAAAATTATCGGAGATGTTGCAGTGTGCTAACATCTATGGCATAGATGATGACTCTGTTTGGCATACCTAGCTTAAAGCTGAAAGATTAAAAGCTTATTTTGAAATGCTACTTAGGGTAGCGTTTCAAAATAAGCTATTATTTTAAGCTCTTCATGTTTTACCAAACAAAGCTTATATCTTATTTGTAGCTTAAAATAAGCTATAAGCTCTACCAAACATAGCCGGTATCAAATTTTCTATATTAGATTTTCCATCAATTATGTCCTAAAATGTTTGGGTGGCTGGTTGACTCTACTCAATTTTTGGGTAGCTGTTTTGCAAAGGTGCTGATCTGTTAAATATTGGTAGAAGTAATCCAGCCTTGTTGAATTATAATGTGTTTGCCTTCTCTATATACTCTACCTACTGGCAGTGGTGGTCCTAAAATGTTAAGATAATGATCTGATTTTGTGTTTTGATAATAATAAGTAAAATAAGTGGAACCTTTCTAGATCTTTGGGTATCCAACAGTAAGCAATATAAACATATTATCTTTCCACCCATGACTCAGATTCCAAGCCCATGCTTAGAAATGGTGAGACTGGAGATTGGATTGGGACATTCGAAGGGCACAAGGGTGCAGTGTGGAGTTGCTGCTTGGACACCAATGCTTTGCGTGCTGCATCCGGTTCTGCAGACTTTTCTGCGTATGTTGCAATTTCTGCATTGTTCTGTGAATGTGAAGAATCCATTTTATACTTTCCCTATAGTTAATGTGTCTGTTATTTTCTTACATCTATTTATTATCTTGATGTTGCTCTTGATATGCCCCCAAATTGGGGTACAATAGTGTGTGCTTTTCTTCTTTAGGACCATGTGTAACTGTGTAAGTAGTCTGGATTAGGAATCCTGCACATTATGGAGTCATTGTTGTCAATTTCTACATTTAGCATATCATGCATTTTGCTTAAATCTCTTTATTATCTCAAATAGTTCTCTTGTTAAAACCCTGTTTTGTGAGACTGCTTTGTGTGTTTTGGACATTTGATACATATACACAAGCAAAGTTGGTTCAGTGTATCGTATGCCATAGTATGTTGAATAATGATTATAGTATATAAGCTAAATTTGATTCAGCAATATCTATGCCAGAGTCTAAAAATAATTAGTAGTGGTATCTTAACCATTGTCAGAAATCATTAACGTGCATATTACGCTTTGCTGACCTGTTGATCCAAGGTTTACATGGAAGAAATATATAGATGGTGTTAAGTGGCATAGCATGTTCCTCTATTGTCTATCTCAGTCTTTGTTTCTAATCTTCCCACAGGAAAATTTGGGATGCATTGACCGGTGATGAACTGCACTCATTTGAGCACAAACATATTGTTCGAGCTTGTGTTTTCTCGGAGGTATGTATCTACAATAACTGTAAGACTGTAGCATAAGGTGCACTCCGCAGCTGGTGGATCTGAGTAGAAGGGATCCTTCTGTTTCATGATCATTTCTTTACTATATCCTGTCTCATTTGTTTTACCTATCTGGTGCAGGATACTAATTTTCTATTAACTGGTGGAGTTGAGAAAATTCTTCGAATATATGATCTGAACCGTCCAGATGCACCTCCTAGAGAAGTGGCTAAGTCTCCAGGCTCAGTGAGAGCCGTCTCATGGCTCCACAGTGATCAAACAATATTAAGTTCTTGTACTGATATGGGAGGTGTTAGGTATATTATTTTATAAAACACTGACCTCAGATTGTCTGGCCCTTAATAATTCTTATAAATGACTTGAGTAAATTTTTTGTAGCATCTCTAGATCTTTTCCTCTTCATTTTGGTTTAGTTCGAATGTTAGAAAGCAGTATATTGTTATCGGAACGCAGCTTATAATCAACCCTTTGTTACGATAGAAACTTAGAATGCTCTTCAGAAAAATCTTGATTTAAAACCCCTATTGCAGGTCTTGAAGTTAGTCTTACAGGTATAAACTTGTGTTTTGCAGATTATGGGATGTAAGAACTGGCGACATAGTCCGCACACTTGAGACAAAATCACCTGTAACTAGTGCTGAAGTGAGCCAAGATGGTCGTTATATAACTACTGCTGATGGGTTCAGTGTTAAGTTTTGGGATGCTAATCAGTAAGTTACACTGTTCCTTGCCCCCCAACCCCCCATTTATCCTCTTTGCAGGATTCCTAATCTTAACTTTGACTTTTTGGTTTATGAAGCTTTGGATTGGTGAAGAGTTACAACATGCCATGTACGGTGGAGTCTGCTACTTTGGAACCAAAATATGGATTCAAATTTGTTGCTGGGGGAGAAGACATGTGGGTTCGTGTATTTGATTTCCATACTGGTGAAGAACTTGGTACGTGCTATAGAACATATGCCTAATCTAATGTCTTATTGTCTGTTTTGTTTTCGTCTTATATCTGCATTTGAACTTTTGAAATTTAACTACCGGCTCACTAAAGAGTGCCTGCAAATCCTCTACAAGTATGGCCTTTGGTGCTTATCTTTTTGGGTTTTCTTGGTGGCGGGGACTACCGAATTGAACCGTAGGTCAAAATACAACCATGTCAGTGTCAGATTTTAGGTCACTCACCTGCTTTAAATAGAAGTAGAGTGTTATAGAAGTGGATTGAATGCTTAAGTTCCAATTTGCAATTCATCTTATCATCTGCTTCTCAAGTTCTTGACTAAAATGTCTTGAGAGAGTAATATCTAGATACTTTTACAAATTTTTTCGTTTCTAAAAGTAACTACTTTCTCATTCTCAAAAGACAGATATTATTTTAAAGCACTTGCCAATTCAGAAAATTTTCATTTAATTTCTTCCATGCTCACATATACTTGGTTTATTGCAGCATGCAACAAGGGTCACCATGGTCCGGTGCATTGCGTGCGCTTTGCGCCAACTGGGGAATCATATGCCTCGGGATCCGAAGACGGAACCATCAGAATATGGCAGACAGGCCCCTTAACGAATGATGACACTGATGCAATCACAGCAAACGGAAAAGTGAAGGTCTCTGCAGAAGAAGTTTCGCGCAAAATCGAGGGCTTCCACATTGCAGATGAGGCGAAACCGAGAGAGGAGGAGGTTTCAGGGAGTCCCTAATATGGCTACTGCACCTCTAAATTATTGATGAAACTCTTAGGTGTAGACACTATTGTGCAGTTGCTTGTTTACCCAGTTGGTATCTACATAACAGTTATTGAGTTTGCAGCTGTAGCTGTGTCAGATACTCAGATCAAATCAGCCTGTTTTTACAAAAATGTTTCTGTTTTGAACTTCATCAAGGCTAAGCTTGATATGTACAAGGGTTTTTTTGTGTGGGTTTTATGACACCCAATTACCAACCATTTTGTACTGATTTTGTAATTTTTGATATCATATAGTACTAGCAGTTGACTCGTGCGATGCACGGACTGATATTAGATCAAGTAAAATGCAGTACGGTTAAATAAAAGAATTGAATTAGTAAAGATAAGATGAATTAAGGTATAAAAAAAGTTGATAATATCGTTAATTACAGAAATTACAAATTATTAAAAACCTCTTTGTAAACTACATTTGTAGTAGAATTACAATTTTGTTTTGATTCATTACAAACTAAAATTTTAAGTCCGTCTGGTTGACTGACTCTTGAAGCAACTACATATAATTGACCATTCTTTAGAATCAATCCCACTTTCGAAACTGTTTGTCCTTGACTCTTGTTGATAGTCATTGCATATGACAACATTAGGGGAAATTGTCTTCTATTGAACTTGAAAGGTAATCTTGGGTCCGATGGGGTTATTGTCATTCTAGCAATTAAAACCTTAGTTCCAGCATTCGGACCTGCCAATATGCTACCTTCAACCACATGGTTACCTAATTTAGTTACCACTAACCTAGTTCCATTGCATAATCCAAGAGTATGATCAATGTTTCTCATTAACATTACTGGTGAACCTACCTTTAATGTCAAAGAATGATTTGGAAGCCCGGAAGCTCTTATGGTACTAAGGAATTCAGGTGTATGTACATCCGATAGCACAGAACTGGAACCATCTGCTTTACATGTTGTGTCTGAACTCAGATATGTCTTTCCTTCCCCCTGAGTTAAGTTTGACATATATTGGTTCACTTCATTGACCACCTGTAATGTTGGTGCTAGAATTGCACTATTCTTAAAACAACTTCCTAATGTTGGTGCTAGAATTGCACTATTCTTAAAACAACTTCCATCGATGGGTGCTAGAATTGCACTATTCTTAAAACAACTTCCATCGATGTTGGCTAGAATTGCACTATTCTTAAAACAACTTCCATCGATGTTGGCACCAGTAAAGTTTGGGAATGTACTTTGAACAATAGTGGAAATAGGATCACCATTGGAGTGCAACAATAATTTTGATGGAATATCAAACTCCGCGTAACCATCATTATCTACTCCAATATTACCATCACCTATTGAGGTTAGCCAATTAGCAAACTCTTCCAACTGCTCTTGTTGAACACCAGGCTCCATTGAAATTAATCTCAAATTCTTGGTTAGTCGCATTACTCTGCAATGAGTCCAGAGATATGAAGAATTGATAGATGCAGATACAATATCCTGTCTTGATCCTTTTGGCACCACGGGTAAAATTTGCCTAAAGTCCCCACCTAAAACAACTGTTTTTCCGCCAAATGTCTTACTATCACTGTCCTCATTTACAAACCGTAATAGATCTCTCATTGTTTTATCCAAAGCCTCAAAACAATGTTTGTGCATCATGGGTGCTTCATCCCAAATGATTAATTTTGCTTGCACAATTAGTTCTGCCAATTGGCTACCTTGACTAATATTGCATGTAGAATCTTCATTAACAGATATGGGGATTGAAAACCTGGAGTGTGCAGTTCTTCCACCAGGAAGTAGTAGAGACGCTATTCCACTTGATGCAACATTGATCACAATATGACCTTTTGCTCTAATAAAAGCTGATAGTGCCCTCCAAAGAAATGTTTTCCCTGTACCACCATAACCATAAACAAAAAACAAACCCCCGTTGTTTGAATAAATATCTGAGATGACTGCATCATATATTCGTCTCTGTTCTTCGGTTAGTTGGCTTTGTAATCGTTCACTTTCTTCATGCAAAGCAGCCCGATCATATGCTAACTCTTCCCACAAAAAACGGTTTTCCACAGTAACAGTACTTGCTTCATTAATTACAGGCATGTTTGGAAAGTCCCTCAAAGTTTTGTTGTACACTAACAAAAGCTTTGACAACTGTAATAGAGCAAACTCCTTCTTCTCTTCGTCATTTAAAAACAAATCTGAAATAACAAATAAACGAATATTTAATTACTTAGAAAAAAAACATTAATAAATTACAGAAAAATGAAATCTATAAAAATAAAAATTTTCATTCTTAATACCTGATTGATTAAGTAATCTTCTACAACTGTGTTGAGCATCATCAGCTAGATGTAGCCATACTTTGTTCCACACTGTTTCTGGAGAGACCATTGTATTTGACATTAATAGAGTAACAAACAACTTTCTCAAAGAATAGGCACTTGACCACTGGCTAGCCTCCTCAATTGCATCAATGTATTCATTATCATCTTCTAATAAGCCCCGTGCATAACATGCCTCCTTAAAAGTCTGGTATTCAACTCCATTGTATGTCCTTATTTCATTATAACTTGTAGGACCTTTGACTATGTTCAGTAAACACTTTAGGTAATACAACTCACCACTACCAGGTGGTACATAAAATATCCTACCAACTGCAAAACCCCTTTGTCTTGGTTGCCATTGACGAATATTTTTCTTCCACACAAATCTATTTGGCATCTCAAGATAGGTTAAAAGCTTAGCTTGTGGGTATTTTTTGTTCGTCTCAAACCATTCAGTGAACATGCTTTGGCCCAAAGTTGGATTTGTCAATACTGATTCCACGTCTTCGTCATCTTGGAAAAAAACAGTATGGCTATCTGGCAAGTGGAAGCTAAGTCTCTCAACTGCCGGAGATCTATACTGTATTTCAAAACTCAACAAACGCCAAGTAGCTTCTGATGTTGAAACGTACCTGCAGTCATAGTACATGTTGATCTCATCGACTACTTCCACCCCATCAGCATTTGTTTCACTTTGATAAAACTCAGCAGTTACCCGATCATTACCTTTGTTGACATACTTGAATAAGTATTTTATAGATCTTGATTGGTTGCACCACTCCACATTCATATGTGCTTTGTATCTCAACAACAAATATCTATTATGTGGAACAACATACCGATTATCCAACTCAATGCCATTTCTTTTGACTGTTTTGCCGTCATCACGTCTTCTATATAAGGGGTATCCATCTTGATCAAAAGAAGACAAATCAACAAACTTCTTTGGAAAGTGTTTAGAGCATTTCCCATTAACCATGCAAGGTGAATTCTTTTTGGCTACACCGCAAGGACCATGGATCATAAAGTCCTCAACTGCTTGATGGTATTCAGGATCATTTTCTTTATCAGGTATTTCAGCTGAGATTAAGGAGTCCATTAACTCAGGAGATGAAATGATAGCAGTTGATCCCAGGAAAATGACAATATGAGCATGCGGCAGTCCGCGTTTTTGAAATTCAATTGTGTATATCACTGCATTAGTAACATAAAGTGAATTAGGAAACAAATTTACTTATTTATGAAATAAAGTAAAAACTGAGCTTTTAGATACTAACATGCTTTGACCGGTCCAAATAATTTTCCAACCTTGAACTCTTTAATTAATGCATCTAGCTTCATCTTGAAAACCCTGGCAACAATATCAGGTCTATCTTCAGCTCGCAAGCCTCTAATTCCCGTGTAATGTTGAATTTCCGGCCACTTGGGGTTACATGTGAATGTAATGAATAAGTTGGGATAACCTATCCAGCGACATATGGCCATAGCATCCTGGTAGTTTTGAATCATATATCTTGCACCGCCTGTGAAACTGGATGGCAAGATTATCCTTTTTCCTTGAGTTGCAGGGTCTATATCTCCTCTAAACTGTAATACCCCGTATTTTCCTAACATTATTATTTTATCCTAAGGTATTGACATACATGAGTTATGATCTCCCGATACTTCAAAAGAATTTTTATAAGTAAGTATAGTTGTTATTAAGCTGCGATCGTACGTCCTGGTCACGAACCGTAAAATTTTTAGGAACTATTATTTGGACTTGTTTGTCCTAGGAAATGGATTTCTAGACACCATACTATTATTCTTGAATTTCCTATTTAATTAGATTAGCCCATAGCAGCGAAAATTTATTTTGATCGTACATCGCTAAATTTCGCGGTGTACCGAACCTAGCCCAATTTTGAGGGTTAGTCTGGAATAAATTTTTAGTTTCGGAAATTATTCTATCTGGATTATTTTCCACCGAAACTTTATCTGTTTGGACCCCAACTGATAAGTTGGAAGATATTTTATTATTTTATTATTTTTTTCCAATCTTATCACATAAGACTGTGATGTAGTATAAAAGCCAATTTTTTTTCCTTTTTCCCTTGCTTTTGCCGAAATGAAGAGGAGAGGAGAGAGAGAGATATCATCTTCACCATTCTTCTTCCTCCATTACTTCCATAGCCAAAATCCTTCTCAACTCTCAATTTTATTCGGTAAGTTTTCGATTTTATTCGGTAGAAAGCCTTGTAATCCTTCCTAGGTTATGAATCTATGCTTAGTTTCTTGATATTTGATGTTTTGGTGTTGATTTGGACCTAGGGTTTTAAGGTGAAAGTTGGGGAAAGATCCAAGAATTTCTTCCTAAGGTGTTAATAAACCTTTGAGGTAAGGAATTCCCTTAAGTTGGAATTAGTCACTTGAATTTGGATAATTGATTCTTTGGTTGAAATATGGTGTTTTTGAGCTTTGGAAATATTTTTTTATACATGTTCATAGCTTGGATATGCATGTATATGTTATATTTATGTCCATATAGGCTTATACTTGTGAAAATAGTGAAAGGAAATCAGGGTAGATTCTGGCAGTAACTTCCGAGATTTATTGGGAAATATTGGTAAGGTATTTTAATCCTATTTTTTTTAGACATGTAGTTCTATAAGTGTAGAACCCGCATATAAAATTTCATAATGATCGGAGTAGTATAAGTATGGTTTTCGAATTTTTCTCCAAAACTGGTCCAGAGAGAGAAAAATTCCGGACAGCACACTGCCAAGGGCAAAGATGGAATTTTCTGTGTTTATTCGCGGACCAAAATGACCAAAACTTTTTATGGACATCAAGTACTATAAGTTGGGATTCTACCATAAAAATTTCAAGTGAAAAAGAGTTCGGGAACTATTTTTACCGGCTCAATCTTTCGGACTGCGCCAAGCTGAAATTTTCTGAATTATGCTTAGTATGATTATGGATGTGTTAATGATAATTGTGAGGTAGTTAGTGAGTTAATGGTGATTAGGTGATGCTAAGGACGTGGATTAATGATGGAGATTAAATGATAATCTCATGATTTTTGGGTTATGGTTAGGCAATGACCTTACCTATTAGAATTTATATATGTTTGGATGTACGATATCCTCAAGTTATGATCTAATGGTGTTGATCATAGTGGAAGTTGTTGAGGACGATAGTTAAGGATGTTGGTTGATTTTAAGTGTGAGATGGACATATGAAGTGTATCCAAAAATGTTTATGAAAACTTACGTTGAAAAACGTATGCTATTTTGATATAAAGGTTGTCAAAACCTTATTGTTTGAGAAAATGATGTTTGAAAATCCTTCAGGGGCTAAAGAGGTAGCCGATTTCAAATATTGGACTCATTGGTGAAATATGTCCAAAAGAAATGATTTGAGTAAGAAAAATTGAAGGAAGAATCATGTTTTCAAAACCGTAGTTTCTAAAGTAAGTTGAGGAGGACCTTGATTGACCCACGGGTGGCTTTAAGTGCCCTTGCCCAGTGGTCGTTATATTATATTGTTAGAGCGAAGTCTATTCGCCGTTATGTCGTCATGTTGGGATAAGGAGAGGTGCCCACGGGAAGGCTTGAGTGCCACGGCCCGGGGTTGGGATAAGGGAGGAACCTACGGGAGGGCTGGAGTGCCATGGCCCGAGGTTGTAGGCCTCACTCTTACTATATGAAACTAAGGAAGTTTTAAAAATGAGTAAAGAGTTACTCTGTAACGTCTTTGAGAAAGAAATGATTTTGTCTTACGAGACGAGTGGATTTTGATTCACTGAACGATATACTATTTTCCAAATGATTATGTTTTCAAACCTTTGTCTACTTTTGAGTGACATCGGATTTCCTTACTTAGCCGTCGCGCTAACTGCACTTCAATGTGTTTCTTATCAGTTGCAGATTAGTGTGGGCCCCTGTAGCCGATGAGCTCGGAATAGAAGGGAAGTACAGGTTGAGGTCTACTCTTTGATGTAGACAGGGATTGTTATTAATGTTGTAAGTTTAGCCTGTGCACTTAGAGTGGAGTTTGTCAAAGAGGTGATAGAATTCACTCTAGGTGTGGCGGTAGCACCCGGTTTTCTGTTGATATGATGTAAGCTTCCGCAGCGTTTTATTACGGATTTTGTAATAAATGTAAGAGTTGAAAATTGGGGTGTTACAAAGTGGTATCAGAGCTCAAGGTTGAGATCTAGGTTTGAACTTTAAGTTTGAATCTTTGGGGAATAGTAGTAGTCTTTTGAAACCATGGATTATAAGAAGAAAGTTTCGAGGACGAAACTCTTTCTAAGGGGGGTAGAGTGTAATACCCCGTATTTTATTAACATTATCCTAAGGCGTTGACATTCCTAAGTTATGATCTTCAGATATTTCAAAAGAATTTTTATAAGTGAGTATAGTTGTTATTAAGCTGCGAACCTACGTACCGGTCACGAACCGTAAAAATTTTAGGAGCTGGTGTTCGGACCCGTTTGTCCTAGGAAATGAATTATTAGACACCATACTATTATTCTTGAATTTCCTATTTAATTAAATCAGCTCATAGCAGCGAAAATTTATTTTGATCGTACATCGCTAAATTTCGCGGTGTACCGAACCTAGCCCAATTTTGAGGGTTAGTCTGGAATAAATTTTTAGTTTCGGAAATTATTCTATCTGGATTATTTTCCACCGAAACTTTATCTGTTTGGACCCCAACTGATAAGTTGGAAGATATTTTATTATTTTATTATTTTTTTCCAATCTTATCACATAAGATTGTGATGTAGTATAAAAGCCAATTTTTTTTCCTTTTTCCCTTGCTTTTGCCGAAATGAAGAGGAGAGGAGAGAGAGAGAGATCATCTTCACCATTCTTCTTCCTCCATTGCTTCCATAGCCAAAATCCTTCTCAACTCTCAATTTTATTCGGTAAGTTTTCGATTTTATTCGGTAGAAAGCCTTGTAATCCTTCCTAGGTTATGAATCTATGCTTAGTTTCTTGATATTTGATGTTTTGGTGTTGATTTGGACCTAGGGTTTTAAGGTGAAAGTTGGGGAAAGATCCAACAATTTCTTCCTAAGGTGTTAATAAACCTTTGAGGTAAGGAATTCCCTTAAGTTGGAATTAGTCACTTGAATTTGGATAATTGATTTTTGGTTGAAATATGGTGTTTTTGAGCTTTGGAAATATTTTTTTATACATGTTCATAGCTTGGATATGCATGTATATGTTATATTTATGTCCATATAGGCTTATACATGTGGAAATATTGAAAGAAATCAGGATAGATTCTGGCAGTAACTTCTGAGATTTATTGGGAAAAATTGGTAAGGTATTTTGATCCTATTTTTTTTAGACATGTAGTTCTATAAGTTTAGAACCCGCATATAAAATTTCATAATGATCGGAGTAGTATAAGTATGGTTTTCGAATTTTTCTCCAAAACTGGTCCAGAGAGAGAAAAATTCCGGACAGCACACTGCCAAGGGCAAAGATGGAATTTTCTGTGTTTATTCGCGGACCAAAATGACCAAAACTTTTTATGGACATCAAGTACTATAAGTTGGGATTCTACCATAAAAATTTCAAGTGAAAAAGAGTTCGGGAACTATTTTTACCGGCTCAATCTTTCGGACTGCGCCAAGCTGAATTTTTTGAATTATGCTTAGTATGATTATGGATGTGTTAATGATAATTGTGAGGTAGTTAGTGAGTTAATGGTGATAAAGTTAGGTAAAGATATTATTATGATGTGTATTGAGGAAATTGTCATATGGAAATGTTGAGATAAAGGTTGTATATGGTGAATCTTGAGAAAGTAGTTGTTGGATGTTTTTGGGTTATGGTTAGGCAATGACCTTACCTATTAGAATTTATATATATTTGGATGTACGATATCCTCAAGTTATGATCTAATGGTGTTGATCATAGTGGAAGTTGTTGAGGACGATAGTTAAGGATGTTGGTTGATTTTAAGTGTGAGATGGACATATGAAGTGTATCCAAAAATGTTTATGAAAACTTACGTTGAAAAACGTATGCTATTTTGATATAAAGGTTGTCAAAACCTTATTGTTTGAGAAAATGATGTTTGAAAATCCTTCAGGGGCTAAAGAGGTAGCCGATTTCAAATATTGGACTCATTGGTGAAATATGTCCAAAAGAAATGATTTGAGTAAGAAAAATTGAAGGAAGAATCATGTTTTCAAAACCGTAGTTTCTAAAGTAAGTTGAGGAGGACCTTGATTGACCCACGGGTGGCTTTAAGTGCCCTTGCCCAGTGGTCGTTATATTATTTTGTTAGAGCGAAGTCTATTCGCCGTTATGTCGTCATGTTGGGATAAGGAGAGGTGCCCACGGGAAGGCTTGAGTGCCACGGCCCGGGGTTGGGATAAGGGAGGAACCTACGGGAGGGCTGGAGTGCCATGGCCCGAGGTTGTAGGCCTCACTCTTACTATATGAAACTAAGGAAGTTTTAAAAATGAGTAAAGAGTTACTCTGTAACGTCTTTGAGAAAGAAATGATTTTGTCTTACGAGACGAGTGGATTTTGATTCACTGAACGATATACTATTTTCCAAATGATTATGTTTTCAAACCTTTGTCTACTTTTGAGTGACATCGGATTTCCTTACTTAGCCGTCGCGCTAACTGCACTTCAATGTGTTTCTTATCAGTTGCAGATTAGTGTGGGCCCCTGTAGCCGATGAGCTCGGAATAGAAGGGAAGTACAGGTTGAGGTCTACTCTTTGATGTAGACAGGGATTGTTATTAATGTTGTAAGTTTAGCCTGTGCACTTAGAGTGGAGTTTGTCAAAGAGGTGATAGAATTCACTCTAGGTGTGGCGGTAGCACCCGGTTTTCTGTTGATATGATGTAAGCTTCCGCAGCGTTTTATTACGGATTTTGTAATAAATGTAAGAGTTGAAAATTGGGGTGTTACAAAACAATGCATCTGACAAACCTTTGTATACTTCACAACGCAAAAACAATGCATCTGACAAACCTTTGTATACTTCACAACGCAAAGCCTTTTGGTTGTTACGTATGAATAAAAGACGACCGGATTCCACCATTGTATATCCATCAACCAAGAACTGTTGAAACAACCTTTTAGCATGCAATAAAGCAACCAAGAACTGTTGAAACAACCTTTTAGCATGCAATAAAGTAGACAATGTACTTCTCCTTTCATGTATTTGATATGCAAAATACTCCCGAGAAGTTATACGTTGTCTGCTACCACCTGCTTGAGTAATGGTCGTATTGAATTGGATATCATCCCGACCTGCTTGAGTAATGGTCGTATTGAATTGGATATCATCCCGATAACCGTCTTCTCCATACGGAAAAAGAATAGGATACTGCAATGGTAAGTATGCCGGATTTAGTTCATTAATTCTCTTCAATTTCCCTGATTTACACTCAACCAAAATATCTCGCACCCCCATGTTTGGATCAAGGTCACCTACAATTAGGGCTGCAACCTCCGATACTGTTGGCAAATTATATGTCCTGGCATCAGTTGTTCTTTTTGCTATTAGTCTCATTTTGATTTCTCTTGTACTATCATTTTGCAGCTCATTCCTAGCCATTCTGAAAGACTTTACCAAGACATTGTGCTCATCTAACGCTTCCTTAATATCATTGACAACTGCTAATTGTACATCCGTTGAGGAAGTTCCATTCACACTAATGTTCGGAAAGGAAAAATAATATTAGAATGTGATATACAATTGTTGAAAATGTTAAACAAAGTTAGAAAAAAATACCTTATTGAATTGACACGATTAAACAAAGTTAGAAAAAAATACCTTATTGAATTGACACGATTCGTAATTTCATTGTAAAAATACCTTATTGAATTGACACGATTCGTAATTTCATTGTTCGTGTCATGGATGTACAATTGCGCAAACTTTGGTGGGGCACCACTGTCATGGATGTACAATTGCGCAAACTTTGGTGGGGCACCACTGTTTGGTTGCAAGCTTCCTATTAAGTGAAAGTTTTGTCCATTTATCCGGAAAATCGGGGGTCCACCACCTTGAGATACTGTTCTATCAACTCTCCCACCCATTGACGTAAAACAAAACATACTGTTATACGACCTTATGTTATCCAAGAAATGATCTCTTTTTTGTCCTTCTGTAAAAAAAAGATCATATATTTTCTGGGGTGGTTTTTTAAAGCTTGGTAATTGAATCTTACCATTGGTACAACATAGCGAATATTTTGGAATAGCGCTAGACTTCGATTTATCTAAACGTTCTTCGAACCAAAATAATGCACCACAATGCAAACATGAGTCCAATGGATCACCAAAATCGGCATAATTAACTGTGACATACAAAATTGTCTATTACTTTTATCACATTGCCGTACTAAAATAGATATGCTATTAAGTAGTATAAAACATAAAATTTACCCTTTAAAAAACACTAACCAATTGATTCAGTAATAGTGGTATCTTCTTCTGTGCATGCTTCATTGAAGTCCTTGCTTAAGTTGCGACATTCCATGATAGAAGTACTCACATTATGTGTTAAGGTCGTAACTGTACTTTCGTTGGACCTATCTATAAGAACTTGAGCACCTAACAAAAGCAATGCATAAACAATAAAATTACAAACAATCAAAATTAAATTAGACAAAAAAAAAAAAACAGCAATTGGATATTCAATATGAATTAATTCAACGTGTACTATAACAACCTACACTAATTTAATTTTTTCGAGCATTAGTTACTTAATATTGTTAGTTTAATATTACAAAAAATTGACATTATTAAAAAACCAAATTTTGGTAATACGAACCATAACTTATAACTGAAAATTCAACATTTAACTATTTAAATCTATATCTACATGTTGCAAACATAATACATTTATTCATAAATATAGTAATTGAACTAATCATTTGTTTTGTACTTGGGTTAAAAAAACGAAAAATATAGTGCAATACCTATTGTGTCATTCGTAGTAGGTGTAATGGTGTCAATGTTCAAAGGTGTCGGCTTATTACTTTTATACCTGTTGCACCTATCTATACGAACTTCCGTACCTAAAAAAAGTAATGCATAAACAACAAAATTACAAACAATCAAAATAAAATTAGACAAAAAATAAAAAAGCAATTGGATATTCAATATGAATTAATTAAACGTGTACTATAACAACCAACACTAAAGTTATTTTTCCGATCGTTAGTTAGTTAATATTGTTTGTTTAATATTAAAAAAAATTAACATTCTTAAAAAACCAAAATATGGTAATACAAACCATAACTTATAACTGAAAATTCAACATGTAACTATTTAAATCTATATCTAATTGTTGCAAACATAATACATTTATTTATAAATATAGTAACGAAATCACTGAAACAGTTCCCAGGTGTTCTACTATTCCTTTTATACAACTCACTGAAACAGTTGGTTTCTAAAATAAAAGATTACTATAAGAAATCACTTTACACAGTTTGTATGAAATGATTATAACAATAGGTATATAACAAAATACTAACCATTAGTTAATATGCTGAAGGGAGTAGAAATGGATGATTGAAAGACTCCAAATATTTGGTTTCCCGGAGAACTATTATGTCGTGGGTTTAGGATATTCGACAGCGTTGTACAACTCTCATTTTCTACAAATTATTAAAACAGAAAGAAATTTGAGTATTTAAAAAGTATTTAAAGTAATATTAACCATATTTAACAAAAAAAAACATAAATTTGAACAACATTTAACAAAAACAATCAATTCATAAATCAGAAAAACAAAAAGTGAATACTATATATTACCTACATCATTTATAATTAACTAAACCAAGCTATTATATATATATATATATATATATATATATATATATATATATATATATTATTTTCAGTCCATACGCGTGTGCGTATGACTGTGTGAGCAAATCTCCAGCGGCTCATTTCCAGAAGCTTTGTTCGTTTATCTCTTCGTGCTCATCGACTACTTAACAAAGTACTATAGATCCGCTCATTCGTTGGATCGATTTGTCAACAAAGCTGGGTAGACTACTTTATTTCTACTTCTAAGGGTTTTTCAGATGGAAACCATAAGAAGCTTAAGAAATAGGGTACGAACAATGGGGTAATCTGGAAACTTTATGGATTTGGAATTCAGTATAAATGAGGTACGATTCTTTGTGAAATATATTATTTTGTTTTTGTTATTTAGCTAATATGAACAATTTATGTCAGAATTTTATGCTTACTATTAGCAAAGAACAGATCTAGGGTTTAAGAATATTCAAGTACTATGTTCACCGTTGAATTGATGTAGCTTCGGTTTAGATTTTTCAATTTCCATGGCTAAAATGATGTTTGTATTCCAGTGAATGTAAACCTAAGCATTTAACCACAGATGGTTTATTGAAAGTTCTAGGCATTTAATGATTCTTTGATTTTTTATACATATGCAGGTTGGGAGATTTTCAAGAGCTTGAAAAAAAGATAAGTATTCCCATTCCATTATTGACTATAATCTTTCACCAATTTCTGGTAAACCTAAACAAAACACTTGCAGTATAACTTGTAATTTCTGACCTCTTTTATGTAATATGCAGGAACAACGAAGAAAAACAATCAATTCATATGGAAGATAAGTACAAATAACCCTATATATTTCAGTTTACAGTGTGACTGTATAATGGTGTCTGAACAAAAGACTAACATTATCAGCTTTACTATTAGAAACTCAGTTTTAAGCTACGTACCTTTATTTTCTGGAGAAGATTTTCTTTTACATCCTAAAACGGTTGACTTTGTCAATTTCTTCATCTCTGGATGTTATAGTGTAGAGAGCAGAAACAGTAGAAATTTGTATTGTGGAATTCTTCTACCTTTTATAGATTGTAAATGAAGTTGTTAGGATTACCTTTACAACCTAGCTGTTAATAAACAATCATCATATGTCTTTACTTATTCCTAGGAAACCAAACAGTTTTTCATTGGTATTTAATACCCATGCTGATTTCCCACCTGTTGCAATGCTATCATGTGAAACTATAATTTATTACTTAGTCATGCTAAAAACACTTATAACACTAAACTGATTCCTCATTATTGTCTGTTATTTAGTTCATAACAGCATGATTTATTTTTTACAACACTCATTCACTCAATTGATGATAAATGAGCTCTTAAACTGATTCCTCATTATTGTCTGTTATTTAGTTCATGATAGCATGGTTTATTTTTTACAACACTCGTTCACTCAATTGATGATAAATGAGCTCTTTTAAGTTAATATCTCACTTAACTGTTTTTATTATATCAAACTTAGTAAAATGAAAATGTTTTTTAACATTAACTTGATATTATCATTCACTAAGAATACTTGATATTAACATGATTCACTAAGTCTTCTTTAGTCTTAATCAGTGTTGCTCGGTGCTAAGTTTTCTTTAACTGACTTATGCTAAGTCTTCTTTAGTGTTGCTGTGAGTTTATAGCATATTAGTATTCTGTTGTGTGAGTTTAGCTTCATTTTAATTGGACAATAATTATGCAGATCCCTTGACTGACCCTATTTATCTGGAAAATTACAAAGGAGGCTGGATTTGGAAACTTAATCCCAGTAGGTGTTGCAAAAGTACAAAGGAGGTTAACTTTCAAGATCTCTATAAGTAGGTAACAAATATGTATATTGATTTCAAATCCAAAAATACAAAGTATTGTATTTGTTACATAAGGTAGAACTATTACATAAGTTTAGGATGCTAAAATCTAGGTCTTCACTTCCTCCTGCTACACTTCAATAAATGCCTTTTGCAATTGTGCTAAGTGATCTTTACAGCAATGACACATTAAGTACTGCACTGGTACATCTTTTGCCATTTCACATCATGCACATATTAAGAACCTGCAAAACTTTTGATTTGACAAACAAATAGCATAGCAGAAAATTGTGTGAACAATATAGTGCTGGAAATTGAGAACAATTTAGCAATCAACTTAGCAGAAAATTCATATCAGTAGCTTCATAGCAGTAAGACCAAAAACAACAATTCAAATACCAACTAAGCAGTTAAAAAAACAAATACAAAAGACATTGTTTGAATTAGGATCAAAAGACACTGAGATGACTGAACAAATAGTAACCATTGTCCCATTTACAACCATTCATGTTTCCTTATCATCATCTCCCTTCTCCTCCTTGACCACCATAACTCTTTTCTTCTTTGAATTTTGAGTGCTGGAAAATTGATCAAGTAAACTTCTCTTAACAGCATCAGTCTCAGTTACATGAACTGTTTGTTCCTTCACAGCATTCACATTTGGACTCTCTGCCTCTTCCTCTGAAAAAAATCCCTGAATAGATAGGATTAAATCAGTTTATAGAAGTACCTGAAAAAGAAATACGTGAAAAATAACCTGAAGAGCCTGAATATCATATAGGTTGCTTACCTCATCTGAATCTGATTCATTGTCAGTAAGTAGTAACTTAGAGGATAAACCATCATCATAATCATCAAGGAGACCAGGACAGTAAGTATTGAACATCTCAGGGAAGTGTTTCACTGACATTACAGGAATAACATGACTTAGGTTGTCTAACTGATTTTTTTGCACATTGACCTTAAAGAAAAGACCTCGGCCCACCATAGTTTTAAGCTCTTTAGGGATCTTAATCATTACCTAAGATTTGAAATGAAATTAGAAAATAGTAGTGAAAAAGGAATAGTAGAACACACACTAATCAATGTTTTATTAAAAGTAAACAAACCTTTGGCTGCTTTGCTACCAATTCATCAGCTCTTACACTAACCAAATCAAGTGCTTCACGATCCCATAGAAGAAAGGGTGCTGTACCTTTAAGATCAACAACTCTAACCTTGATTTTATACCTGTAGATGCAGTCATCATATCTGCTGCTGCACTTGCTACACTGAAACATTCCATTAATTAATTCCACCTTCTTATTACATCCTGGATCTTTGCAGGACTGGTAAAACCAATCATCAACATCGGACTCTATTCCGATAATCTGTGCAGGTACCCAGAATTCACCTACCTGTGCAAAAGGAAAATAAGGTAAGCACTTATTATAATTAGATTCAATTACTACTGATCAGAAAGAACTTTTACGTACCTCTCTATTCTGAAAGATGTCAGATATGGTAATGATACGCATTTTTGGGCTACTTAAATCACCACCACTTGAATTACCATAACTATAAGCTGAATTTGAGGTAAGGCTCTTTAAAGGTGTTTGCTGCAAAGTTAGGTTAAAAGGGAAAAAAATATATATCAATAAATTGTGTACTGTAATCCAAAATGATAAACAATAAACAAAATAATTGTGTATGGCAACAAACCTCTCTCTAAACTCCAGAAACTCAGTACTATCTCCATTAAACAGAAGTTGGGTAGCATCATAAGAACTTGTTATTTTCACTTCAGCAGCTACATCATAACATTTGAACTTATATTGCAGGATATTAGAAATTCAAATGGTACACAGTATGAGGTAAGGACAACATAACCTATCACTGTTATTTAAGGTATGATTTGTATGCACATTTTTCTGCTCTAAGAAAATATAGGGTTAGTTGACTTACAGTTTTCAGAAACCTTCACCCTTCCCATCTGAATTAGCACAATGACTGGCTCTGCAAAATCCTTTCTGAAATAAGGCAACACTTTCTCAACATGCTGATCCCATACAGTGCATTTAAGTTGATTGCCACTTAACAAAAAAAAAAAATAGAAGGTTAGAAACAGAAGAGAATAATATCTATGTTTATATTAAACTTTTTGTAGGACTTACTTTAAATCCTCAATGAGGAAATCTATGAGCCGGGAAGGCCTACCAGATATCAACTTGTCCAAAGGGGAGTATATTTCCACAACCCTTCCAATCACATCTACAAAAAACAAATAAAACAAAAAGAAAAAAAGAAAAAGGTCAGCATTATATTCTTTAGCAGTAGGTGATTAGTAGTTTTGAACTATATAAGAAAACAAAGAAATAGATGAAACATACCAACCAATACTTTAGGATCCACTGTCTTCAAAGCAGTAAAGGATTGTAAACGATACATATGTGTAGGAAAATCTAATCCTTTGTAGCCTTTTACCAATGTCTCATTGAATAACTTCAACATGTGAGGACCACTGCATGTCTTATAGGTATAGTAATGTTGAACTACCAGGAAGTTTTTTATACAATACACATTGCCTTCAATAAATTTATTCTGAATAGAGACATTCTTTCCAGGAATATGCAGATGAACATATGCCCCCTATAAAATAAGAGGTAATTAATTTCTACTGTTGTATATTGTATTATGAATGAAGCAAAGAAGTTTACAATTACTAATATTACCTCTTGATCATGTAGAACACACTCTATTGATTTGATCTCTTCACTAAACCGGCTTTGCAGAACATCGTATGTACGCACTGCTCTCAACTTAATGGCAGCAGTCGCTTTGTTCTTCTTAATCTCTCTTACAACAATGTACATTGGAGCCATGGCGTACGACTGGAGACTATAGTTCTGAAAGTTGTTTGTATTAGATCTGCAAATGTGTAAATGAAATTATTAAGAAGCTGTAATATGTATTTATATTGGTAGAAATAGGTTTAAATTGATTCAGATTGGAATGGTAATCGAAGAGTCACGGTGATTACCAATACTATCACACCCTTTAGTTGGAAACCCAAAGGGTTTAATCATTAATGACAAACAAAATATCCGGCCTCAAAAAGATCACCTCATTTTAATGCAATCTGATTTCCCAAAATATGCCCAAAACGACTTCGTTTCTATTGGGCGGGAAACTGAAAATTATTTATTTTTCAGAAAGTTGTTGCTTTTATATATATATAGATACAAGACTTATTCAGCTGGGCACCTTTGCGAGCCATGTTACGTTATTGCAATTTGAATCAGGCTTAATCCATGATTTGCACTCCTTACTCAGTTACTCTATTGATTGTCATGAATTCTTAGTTGAGTTGAATTAGGAATCAAGTTGAGTTGAGTCTGAATAGTCCAGGTTTGAAGTTTGGCTCGATTCAAAAAAATCAAAGTTGAAGTTCAATTAAGTTGTAACTTTTTGAGTTTGAGCTTGAGCTTGACTCAGCTTGAGATCAAACCGAGTCGCAAATTATACCGTGGACCATGGCAATGACTGATATTGCAGTTGTGTTGAAAGGGAATTGCACTTGCGCGGAACAGAGGCCGTTTCATCCGTCAACACAACTGCAGTTTCAGACGGATAAAACGGCCTCTGTTCCGCGCAATTGCAGTTTCTTTCAACACAACTGCAGTATTAGCCATGATCATGGTCTACAGTATAACGACTGAAACTGAATAGCTCAACTTGAATGCACTCGATAAAGTTTTTTTTTTTATAATCCAAATGTCATAATAAAACTTTATGTAACACTTTGATTATAGATGTCTTATATATAACATATACATACAAATATATTAGTTAAATTTGTAATATTATATTTAGAGTCATTGCCATTTTTGGTCCTACTGTTATTGAGGCATTGCCAATTTTAGTCCACTTCATTAATTTTTGCCACATTGCAGCCAGTCTTATTTAGTTCTTGCCACTTTTAGTTCTGAAGATCACTGGAATATCTGTTCACAGCAATATGTCTCCAGAAGAATGCATTGCATGGTGGAAAGATGGAGTGATTGATGGAGAGTTCGTGGGGGAAGCTTACAGAAACTACAGGCATCTAGATGTTACAGACGAATACATAAGCCTGGTAAATCCGAAAGACCCCATCAAGACACGAGAAGCCATTAACAAGAAGAGGGAAGCCAACAAGAAGTAAGCTCTCGTGGCCCAAACTCCATCTTATTACAATTTATTGCTGTTTATGTTGTTCTTGGTCTTATATGTTTTTGTTTAAACTTTTCTACTAAGCTCAGTTATGTAAACATTCCCTTAATCTCAATATATATATATCTTTTGCTGGGGGTGTTGCGTGAGTTTGTTTATTCATGCTTTAGTAGAATAATTGTCAAACTTACCATATGCGCTGAAAATAAAATCTATGTTTATCCTCTATCAAATCAGCCATATAAAGTAAGTATAAGTGTTGGCATCATCAAAAAGGGGGAAATTGTTAGGAACATAATGTATTAGGTTTTGGTGATACCAAAAATGTATTTTAGAATCCCCTAAAGTCTCGAAAGATAGGAATCAATGTAAGTTCGACAAGTAAACTAAGAGCGAAAATACAACCGGGTAACTTGAGCTCAACTCGGAAAATATTTAAGCTTGAGGTAAACTTGTATGAACATCTTAGAAGACTCGTGTTGTAATTTCATAGATAGATCAGTAGAAGGCACGAGACAACACTGGAGGAATAAGGGTCTGCGAGACATCAACTAAGTCTCGAGACATAAGCAGAGTTCGAGAGGTAGGACCTCTCGATACAACAATCCAGTTCGAGACATAAGCAGATGTTCGAGAGAAAGATCTCTCGATATATGGGGTCAAAACATCATCTTTGGTCTCGATAAACTGACACTTCTCCAAAAGGTTAAATGACAGTCAGAAAGCATGAATAAAGTTTGGAGAAGAAGAATATCATGGAGATAAAATATTAAGGAGGTGCCAGAAGTGGATGCCACATCAGAATTCCACAACAAACGGATAGAAGGTGCACTAATCCAAAGTCGGTCTTATTCCCTAGAACGAGGATCAATGGGAATTTAAAAAGAGTAACTTTTACCAAAAGTAGCAAGTGGAGCATGGACTCAAGAAAGTGGATTATGGAATATCCACTACCAAACAAAAGGTTCAAGTTACAAGACCACCACTCCATGAAAAATGCTGAAAAGATGCAAGTCCCATACACAGCATGAGAGACAAATTTCAAACGGAATAATTTTCCCTCCAACGGAATTATTCCTTAACTCTCATATAAAAAGGACGTGAAGACACAAGTTAAAATAAGGGAAGTTTTCGTCAGAGGAAGTGGGTTCATTCTGAAAATCTTAAGAGGTGTCTAATTCAAACGTTCAAGTGCTAGTGCTCAATCTGGAATATCATCCTGATATTCAAAATAGCGAGAAAAACACATCTTAGTGTTTGAGAGAGTTACAAAGCTTAAACTGCTACACATCTAGAAGGTGACCGAAGCTGCTCTACATCGAAGTTGATTCAACGATAGCTTTTGGTCAGATTGGAGCTTGTTACATTCAACCGTGAAGAGGCGGAGTAACCTGGCAGTTGTCTAGTGAAGATCCTGAGGCTTGAGGCGGGCTTGGTGATCAAAGCTCAAGTGCTCGAGAGGTGGAGTAACTGGAAGCGGGGAGTAAAACCTGAGGAGAGGCGGAGGAACCTGGGAGCTGTCTTGTGAAGATCCTGAGGCTTGAGGCGGGCTTCGTGATCAAAGCTCAAGCGCTCGATATTGTACTAAAAAGGGAAGTTTTAGTGCAATCCTTCTAGGGAGTTTCTAGAAGAAGAGTGGACGTAGGCGGGTTGGCCGAACCACTTAAAAATCTCTCTCGCATTTACTTTCTGCATTTATCTCTCGCTAACCTCTCGATTGCACTGCATATAAACACACCTCTCGAACTAACTCAAACTCGTGCTAACTAAAAGGGGATAACTTTTCCGCTGCGCATAAAACTTTGTCTTCACCTCGTGAGGTATCGAACCTAAACATCCTGAGTTCAATACACACGAGAGGTCGAAAAGATTTGCAAAATCTTATACAAGTCTATTCACCCCCCCCCTCTAGACTTGTACCCCATCCCCTTGGGACCAACAATTGGTATCAGAACAAGTTCTCTGATCGATATAAACATTCGTTTATATTGCCTAGAGATCCTTCTTTGAAAAATCTTTTGAAAATATTTTCAAAGCGCGAGATAATTTTTTCAATATGGACAGCATGTTGTCGAGACATCTTCTTTTTGATCTTAGCAGGTTTGACGACTGGAAAACACGAATGCTTGCGTACTTATCAGCCCTCCATGATGAGATGGCCGAGGTTATAACTTCTGGACCAGTCAAGATCCTAATGGTCAATACTGCTGCAGTTCAAACCCAAGAAACACCAAAGTACATCCCAAAACCTAGGGAAGAATGGACAAGTGATGATAGGAAGAGAAACAACCTGGACAACATTGCCAAGGATATTCTCTTCAGAGCTATAGACGAAACCATCTTCCCAAAAGTGAGAAAGTGCAAAACGGCGAAAGAGGTATGGGATACTTTGATGTTAATTGGTGAAGGTGACGAACAGGAAAAGGAGAACAAGCTCACCGTGGCCATGAAGAAGTTCGAGGACTTCAAGATGAAGCCAGGGGAGAGCATCGACAGCATGGAATCTCGGTTCATGAAGCTATCAACAGAGATCAGTGATCTCGAGAAGGAGATTCCACAAAAGGATCTAAACCTGAAGGTCTTATGAGGCCTTACCAAGGAGTGGGAAATGAAGGTGATCACAATGCGTGATCACAGGGATTTGAAGAACACCACAACCGACCAACTGTTCAGAGATCTCAAAGCTTTCGAATTTGAGATGTTTCCGAGAGATGAGGACGTGGTGGACAGACGGAATGTGGCACTGGTTGCTGATCAACCAACCACCTCCTCAAGGTCAGACCCCAATCCCACTGATTTTTTATCTGACGAACAGTTTGCTTTCTTCATGGGAAAATTCAGGAAGTTCATGAAGAAGACATCGAAGAGCAACACAAGTTCACCTTCCTCCTCAAGAAGAAAAAATGAAAGATACACATCCAGAAGAATGGAGGAAGAAGATCAAGGCCTATGCTACAACTGTAGGAGACCAGGACACTTCAAGGCTGAATGTCCTTATCCACCGGTAAGCAAGCATCAAGGCCAAGAAGGCAAGGATTCCAGAAGAAAAGAGGAATCCAGAGAGAAGCCAGCACAAGGTGGCTTCAAGGGAGAAACAAAGACACAACTGCGCAGGAAGGCGCTTGTTGTTGAGGAACTCGAGAAGGCAATCGAGGAGTCCGAGACGTCGAGCTCCAGCGATAGCAGCAGCAGCACAGAGGATGAGAGGGGGCTCATCTGCTTATACACTACAGAAGAGGAGGACAAATGCTTGATGGCTATCAACAATGAGGTAACCTCCCCTTCTACATCTCGTTGCTCTATGTCTACTTCTCAATGTTCTTCGTTTAAAAGCGATGAGGATCCCTTCGAGACTATGGAATTGATCAGAAGGAACCTCAAAATCGCTAACAGCACTCATGCCAAAATCAGGGAAGAAAACGGCAAGCTAACTGCTGAAAGAGACATGCTTAAGAACATCTCGAAAGAGAATTCAGAGCTAATTCTCAAAGTAAGTGAGTTAGAAGCTAAAGTAATCCTACTGGCTGAAGAGTGCAAAGCTCGAGAGACCAGAGAGCTTAATCTTAGAAAGGTCATAGCATCATATACTAATTCCTCCAAAGCTATGGAGAAAATGGTAAATGATCACAGACCTACTAGTGATAGAACCGGTCTAGGGTTCCGTCAAGACTGTCTCTCGAGAGATAAACAGACCATTGGTTTGGGAACTTCAAATAATGGAGGATCTCAACCCAAACCAAACAAGGGTCATAAAAGACCAACAGAAAAGACCAGAGTAGCTATTCATAAACCGTCCCTATACACCAGCAATGGAAAGTATAGGAAAGCTACGAAGAATGGCCGGGTAAACAATATCGAGAGATCACCTTGCTATCTCTCGCAAGGCCATTCCAAGTACAAAAGGAGCTACATTCCATATAATGCGCCTCAAGGCAAATATGGAAGGTCTGAGATGCACAGAGTTAGGAACTCACGGATGGAGAAAGGCAGACTTTATCCATCTAGTGAGAATTGGTCATCGAAACATGATTTCTGGAAGAAATCGCACTTCCAACAATTTCACATGACCAAACAGCGTATGAAAGGCATGGTGCATAAGCCGATCGAAAAGTCTATACCTAAGTTGATTTATGCACCAAAGAGGCCCAAAACTTTTGCTAGCATTCCTTATGATTATCAAACGTATAATGGCTACATTGCACCTAGGCCTGGAGTAATGGGTCCAAGGTATAAATGGATGCCTAAACTTACTAACCAACCAGGACCCAAAGTTTGGGTACCTAAATCTGCTTGATCTGCTTGCAGGACACCAGGGACATATGGTTCATTGACAGTGGATGTTCGAGACATATGACTGGAAATCTAACACTGCTAGAAAACATCCAACCTATCGAAGGTCCCTTGGTGACATTCGGCGACAACGAGAAGAAAGGACGCACAAAGGCTGTTGGTGAAATTCATAAGAATGAATTGGTAATCAAGGGGGTATCCTACGTTGAGGGGCTCAAGTTCAACCTCCTTAGCACAAGCCAGTTCTGTGACAAGGGCTACAGAGTGATCTTCACCAAAAGCAAGTGCCAAATCATACAAGAGGAATCTCTCGAAGTCGTCCTGGAAGCAGCAAGGAAAGGAAACATGTACATAGTGGATTGGAGATCTGCCAAACCATCCCTATGTATGCTGGCAAGGAGCAAGGAAGACTTATGCTGGGATTGGCACAGTAAGCTTAGCCATCTAAACTTCAAAACTATCAACAAGCTTGCTAAGAGGAACCTTGTGGAAGGACTGCCCAAAGTGACGTTTCGAAAGGATAAGATATGTGAGGCATGTCAATGCTGCAAACAGATCAAATCCTCTTTCAAAAGCAAAGCCGAGATATCATCCACTAGACCATTAAGTCTTCTTCACATGGACTTATTTGGACCGGTGGATCCACCCAGCATGAGAGGAAGAAAGTACACTCTTGTGGTAGTAGATGACTACACAAGATTCACCTGGACCATGTTCTTAACCAAGAAAAGTGAGACAAAAGTTGCCTTGCCAAATCTTTTGAAGCAAGTTCAAGTTGAAAAGGATGTCTCGATACTAAAGATTCGGTCAGATCAAGGTGGAGAGTTCGTTAATCAAGTTATCGAGAGCTACTGCAACGAGAACGGTATTCATCATCAGTTGTCAGCTGCTCGAACGCCTCAACAGAACGGGGTAGCTGAAAGAAGAAACAGAACTCTCAAAGGAAGCTGCAAAGACCATGCTCTCGCAAGCCAACATATCTCAAGGATTTTGGGCAGAAGCAATCAACACAGCGTGCTATACCCAAAATCGGTCCTTGATCGTGAAAGGAATTGGAAAGACTCCATATGAGTTGTGGAATGGAAGAAAACCGAATGTAAGCTACTTCCACACATTCGGGTGCAAATGCTATGTCCACAACAATGAGAAGACTCAGCTAAGGACTTTTGATGAAAAGGCAGATGATGGAGTATTTCTGGGATACTCATCGACAAGTAAAGCATTTAGAGTCTTCAACAAGCAGAGATTNAGAAGGAACCTCAAAATCGCTAACAGCACTCATGCCAAAATCAGGGAAGAAAACGGCAAGCTAACTGCTGAAAGAGACATGCTTAAGAACATCTCGAAAGAGAATTCAGAGCTAATTCTCAAAGTAAGTGAGTTAGAAGCTAAAGTAATCCTACTGGCTGAAGAGTGCAAAGCTCGAGAGACCAGAGAGCTTAATCTTAGAAAGGTCATAGCATCATATACTAATTCCTCCAAAGCTATGGAGAAAATGGTAAATGATCACAGACCTACTAGTGATAGAACCGGTCTAGGGTTCCGTCAAGACTGTCTCTCGAGAGATAAACAGACCATTGGTTTGGGAACTTCAAATAATGGAGGATCTCAACCCAAACCAAACAAGGGTCATAAAAGACCAACAGAAAAGACCAGAGTAGCTATTCATAAACCGTCCCTATACACCAGCAATGGAAAGTATAGGAAAGCTACGAAGAATGGCCGGGTAAACAATATCGAGAGATCACCTTGCTATCTCTCGCAAGGCCATTCCAAGTACAAAAGGAGCTACATTCCATATAATGCGCCTCAAGGCAAATATGGAAGGTCTGAGATGCACAGAGTTAGGAACTCACGGATGGAGAAAGGCAGACTTTATCCATCTAGTGAGAATTGGTCATCGAAACATGATTTCTGGAAGAAATCGCACTTCCAACAATTTCACATGACCAAACAGCGTATGAAAGGCATGGTGCATAAGCCGATCGAAAAGTCTATACCTAAGTTGATTTATGCACCAAAGAGGCCCAAAACTTTTGCTAGCATTCCTTATGATTATCAAACGTATAATGGCTACATTGCACCTAGGCCTGGAGTAATGGGTCCAAGGTATAAATGGATGCCTAAACTTACTAACCAACCAGGACCCAAAGTTTGGGTACCTAAATCTGCTTGATCTGCTTGCAGGACACCAGGGACATATGGTTCATTGACAGTGGATGTTCGAGACATATGACTGGAAATCTAACACTGCTAGAAAACATCCAACCTATCGAAGGTCCCTTGGTGACATTCGGCGACAACGAGAAGAAAGGACGCACAAAGGCTGTTGGTGAAATTCATAAGAATGAATTGGTAATCAAGGGGGTATCCTACGTTGAGGGGCTCAAGTTCAACCTCCTTAGCACAAGCCAGTTCTGTGACAAGGGCTACAGAGTGATCTTCACCAAAAGCAAGTGCCAAATCATACAAGAGGAATCTCTCGAAGTCGTCCTGGAAGCAGCAAGGAAAGGAAACATGTACATAGTGGATTGGAGATCTGCCAAACCATCCCTATGTATGCTGGCAAGGAGCAAGGAAGACTTATGCTGGGATTGGCACAGTAAGCTTAGCCATCTAAACTTCAAAACTATCAACAAGCTTGCTAAGAGGAACCTTGTGGAAGGACTGCCCAAAGTGACGTTTCGAAAGGATAAGATATGTGAGGCATGTCAATGCTGCAAACAGATCAAATCCTCTTTCAAAAGCAAAGCCGAGATATCATCCACTAGACCATTAAGTCTTCTTCACATGGACTTATTTGGACCGGTGGATCCACCCAGCATGAGAGGAAGAAAGTACACTCTTGTGGTAGTAGATGACTACACAAGATTCACCTGGACCATGTTCTTAACCAAGAAAAGTGAGACAAAAGTTGCCTTGCCAAATCTTTTGAAGCAAGTTCAAGTTGAAAAGGATGTCTCGATACTAAAGATTCGGTCAGATCAAGGTGGAGAGTTCGT
>NC_044927.1:13621507-13675307 GCF_003576645.1 Ipomoea triloba
AAGTACACTCTTGTGGTAGTAGATGACTACACAAGATTCACCTGGACCGTGTTCTTAACCAAGAAAAGCGAGACAAAAGTTGCCCTGCCAAATCTTTTGAAGCAAGTTCAAATTGAAAAGGATGTCTCGATACTAAAGATTCGGTCAGATCAAGGTGGAGAGTTCGTTAATCAAGTTATCGAGAGCTACTGCAACGAGAACGGTATTCATCATCAGTTGTCAGCTGCTCGAACGCCTCAACAGAACGGGGTAGCTGAAAGAAGAAACAGAACTCTCAAAGGAAGCTGCAAAGACCATGCTCTCGCAAGCCAACATATCTCAAGGATTTTGGGCAGAAGCAATCAACACAGCGTGCTATACCCAAAATCGGTCCTTGATCGTGAAAGGAATTGGAAAGACTCCATATGAGTTGTGGAATGGAAGAAAACCGAATGTAAGCTACTTCCACACATTCGGGTGCAAATGCTATGTCCACAACAATGAGAAGACTCAGCTAAGGACTTTTGATGAAAAGGCAGATGATGGAGTATTTCTGGGATACTCATCGACAAGTAAAGCATTTAGAGTCTTCAACAAGCAGAGATTGGTGGTTGAAGAATCCATACATGTTTCTTTTGATGATAGAGCATCGACAGATCAACCATCAAAGCCAATGGAAGCAGCTGAGGAAGATCAGCCAGAGTCTATCGAGAGATCAAACTTACCTCTCGAAGACAAGCAGTCGATAGTTCGAGACGTAGCGGAACTCCAGTCAGAATCAGATGATGAAGAGTCTACAAAGAAGAAAGCTCCTGACTCAGTTGATCCAATCCAGATCATAGATGTTCAACCCACATCTCAACCTTCAACGGAAGTATCAACTGAGGAGCCACAACCCGACCTAAGATGGCTGAGAAGTCACCCTGCTGATCAAGTAATTGGAGATGTACGTGACAGAGTTCGGACCAGATCAGCATACAGAGAAAGCATGTTTGCTTGCTTTCTATCGCAAATAGAGCCTAAGGTGATCGATGAGGCTCTATGTGATCCAGATTGGGTGCAAGCCATGCAAGAGGAACTTCATCAGTTTGAACGGAACAATGTCTGGGAACTAGTTCCGAGACCTCATCATCAGAATGTCATTGGTACAAAGTGGTTTTCAGAAACAAGATGAATGAGGATGGAGTCATTGTTAGGAACAAGGCCAGACTTGTTGCCAAAGGCTATTGTCAGGAGGAAGGAATAGATTTTGATGAAACCTTCGCTCCAGTGGCACGTCTCGAAGCCATACGCATCTTTCTCGCATATGCCGCCTTCAAAGACTTTAAAGTATATCAAATGGATGTCAAGAGCGCTTTTCTGAACGGACTTCTCGAAGAAGAGGTGTACGTTGAACAACCTCCGGGTTTCTTGAAGGACGTGGGAGCTGACAAAGTATACAAGTTGAAGAAGGCACTTTACGGCTTAAAACAAGCTCCAAGAGCTTGGTATGACACCTTATCCTCTTTTCTACTTCAGTGTGGGTTCACCAAAGGCCTAGTGGACAAAACACTATTTAGAATTAAGGATGAGGATCACATCTTATTGGTGCAAATCTATGTGGACGATATCATTTTTGGAAGCACCAATCCAGACTTGTGCGAGAAGTTCTCCAGGTTGATGAAAGGGAAGTTCGAGATGAGCATGATGGGAGAGCTCAACTACTTCCTTGGATTACAAGTGAGACAGCTTAAGGAAGGTATCTTCATCAATCAGGAGAAATACACCAAGGATCTGCTCAGAAAATACAATATAGAAGGGAAATCCTCAGTCAAAGTACCCATGGGAACCTCTCTACGTATCGATGTCGACAGCGAAGGTCGAGAGGTCGATCAAACTACATATCGAGGTATCATCGGATCTCTTCTCTATTTAACTGCTAGTAGACCAGATATATCCTTTGCAGTAGGTGTATGTGCTAGATTTCAGGCAAGTCCTAAGGAAAGTCACTTAAATGCATCTAAAAAGATCCTTAGATATCTCAAAGGTACGCAAAGTGTTGGACTTTGGTATTCGAGAGGTGGATCTTTCGAACTTATGGGTTATTCAGATGCGGACTTTGCCGGTTGTAAAATAGATCGAAAGAGCACATCAGGGACATGTTAGTTTCTAGGTGGANCACAGTAAGCTTAGCCATCTAAACTTCAAAACTATCAACAAGCTTGCTAAGAGGAACCTTGTGGAAGGACTGCCCAAAGTGACGTTTCGAAAGGATAAGATATGTGAGGCATGTCAATGCTGCAAACAGATCAAATCCTCTTTCAAAAGCAAAGCCGAGATATCATCCACTAGACCATTAAGTCTTCTTCACATGGACTTATTTGGACCGGTGGATCCACCCAGCATGAGAGGAAGAAAGTACACTCTTGTGGTAGTAGATGACTACACAAGATTCACCTGGACCATGTTCTTAACCAAGAAAAGTGAGACAAAAGTTGCCTTGCCAAATCTTTTGAAGCAAGTTCAAGTTGAAAAGGATGTCTCGATACTAAAGATTCGGTCAGATCAAGGTGGAGAGTTCGTTAATCAAGTTATCGAGAGCTACTGCAACGAGAACGGTATTCATCATCAGTTGTCAGCTGCTCGAACGCCTCAACAGAACGGGGTAGCTGAAAGAAGAAACAGAACTCTCAAAGGAAGCTGCAAAGACCATGCTCTCGCAAGCCAACATATCTCAAGGATTTTGGGCAGAAGCAATCAACACAGCGTGCTATACCCAAAATCGGTCCTTGATCGTGAAAGGAATTGGAAAGACTCCATATGAGTTGTGGAATGGAAGAAAACCGAATGTAAGCTACTTCCACACATTCGGGTGCAAATGCTATGTCCACAACAATGAGAAGACTCAGCTAAGGACTTTTGATGAAAAGGCAGATGATGGAGTATTTCTGGGATACTCATCGACAAGTAAAGCATTTAGAGTCTTCAACAAGCAGAGATTGGTGGTTGAAGAATCCATACATGTTTCTTTTGATGATAGAGCATCGACAGATCAACCATCAAAGCCAATGGAAGCAGCTGAGGAAGATCAGCCAGAGTCTATCGAGAGATCAAACTTACCTCTCGAAGACAAGCAGTCGATAGTTCGAGACGTAGCGGAACTCCAGTCAGAATCAGATGATGAAGAGTCTACAAAGAAGAAAGCTCCTGACTCAGTTGATCCAATCCAGATCATAGATGTTCAACCCACATCTCAACCTTCAACGGAAGTATCAACTGAGGAGCCACAACCCGACCTAAGATGGCTGAGAAGTCACCCTGCTGATCAAGTAATTGGAGATGTACGTGACAGAGTTCGGACCAGATCAGCATACAGAGAAAGCATGTTTGCTTGCTTTCTATCGCAAATAGAGCCTAAGGTGATCGATGAGGCTCTATGTGATCCAGATTGGGTGCAAGCCATGCAAGAGGAACTTCATCAGTTTGAACGGAACAATGTCTGGGAACTAGTTCCGAGACCTCATCATCAGAATGTCATTGGTACAAAGTGGTTTTCAGAAACAAGATGAATGAGGATGGAGTCATTGTTAGGAACAAGGCCAGACTTGTTGCCAAAGGCTATTGTCAGGAGGAAGGAATAGATTTTGATGAAACCTTCGCTCCAGTGGCACGTCTCGAAGCCATACGCATCTTTCTCGCATATGCCGCCTTCAAAGACTTTAAAGTATATCAAATGGATGTCAAGAGCGCTTTTCTGAACGGACTTCTCGAAGAAGAGGTGTACGTTGAACAACCTCCGGGTTTCTTGAAGGACGTGGGAGCTGACAAAGTATACAAGTTGAAGAAGGCACTTTACGGCTTAAAACAAGCTCCAAGAGCTTGGTATGACACCTTATCCTCTTTTCTACTTCAGTGTGGGTTCACCAAAGGCCTAGTGGACAAAACACTATTTAGAATTAAGGATGAGGATCACATCTTATTGGTGCAAATCTATGTGGACGATATCATTTTTGGAAGCACCAATCCAGACTTGTGCGAGAAGTTCTCCAGGTTGATGAAAGGGAAGTTCGAGATGAGCATGATGGGAGAGCTCAACTACTTCCTTGGATTACAAGTGAGACAGCTTAAGGAAGGTATCTTCATCAATCAGGAGAAATACACCAAGGATCTGCTCAGAAAATACAATATAGAAGGGAAATCCTCAGTCAAAGTACCCATGGGAACCTCTCTACGTATCGATGTCGACAGCGAAGGTCGAGAGGTCGATCAAACTACATATCGAGGTATCATCGGATCTCTTCTCTATTTAACTGCTAGTAGACCAGATATATCCTTTGCAGTAGGTGTATGTGCTAGATTTCAGGCAAGTCCTAAGGAAAGTCACTTAAATGCATCTAAAAAGATCCTTAGATATCTCAAAGGTACGCAAAGTGTTGGACTTTGGTATTCGAGAGGTGGATCTTTCGAACTTATGGGTTATTCAGATGCGGACTTTGCCGGTTGTAAAATAGATCGAAAGAGCACATCAGGGACATGTTAGTTTCTAGGTGGAAGACTTGTCTCATGGTTTAGCAAGAAACAGCATTCGATAGCTACAAGCACCGCTGAGGCAGAATATGTAGCAGCTGGAAGTTGCTGTGCTCAGGTTTTATGGATGAAGCAACAACTACTGGATTATGGTGTTGAATGTAAAGAGGTTAAAATCATGTGTGACAACACCAGTGCTATAGCTATTACTCAGAATCCAGTGTTACATTCAAGAACAAAACACATTGATATCAAGTATCACTTCATTCGAGACCATGTTGAGAAAAGGGATATAACTTTGGAATATGTTGTAACGGAGGAGCAACTAGCAGATATTTTCACAAAAGCGTTATGTGAAAATAGATTCTCTCAACTAAGGCTAGAATTGGGAATGATAGAATTGGGGTGAATGGTCAAATCTTATATTCTTGTATTTAGTGCCATGAACTGTTTCGCATGTGAGGAGCAGTTTCATCAACTTTATGGCAGCTTTGGAGTTACACAGCATTGAATGGTCATTCATATGGCATCCCGTGACCCTACGGCGTAAATCTTTGGGGCTATAAATAGGGGATTTCCTTCAGCAGTTTATGTCATCAACTTCCTCATGGAGAAAAAGAAAGGAAAAGATGATGTTCCATTCTTTTATAAAGGAAAGAAACCAGCAGTCAAGTCCAAAGATTTTCAAGGTGAAAACTATCCAGAATTAATGAAGGGTGAACAGATTGCAGAGCTTCCTGATAATCCAAGAAAGCATCCTATTCCCATCCAAGGTGAATGGATCCCCAAATACGCGGAGATCTACAATGGTGGGATACTGGAGTCAGGAGAAGAGTCTCGTATCAATGGGACTCCTACAGCTGCACATTCTGGGCATTCCTCAACCAAATGGAGAACCAAGGGAAATGAAGAGGAAGACCAGTTGGGACTTTCTGAGGTCAGCAGCAGTCGAAGGGGTGATCATACCTAATCCAAAGACCTTAAGAGGATTAGCGATGAAGATGGTCACTCCCAACTACATTAAGCAGTTCCTAGAGAGAAGCATGCCGTTCAAACCTATATTAAGGAAGCTGCTAAAAGAGTCTCTAGGAAATTAGGATTTGTATAGATTCATAAGTTATGTAACTGGAAGTCACTAAATGAACTTAAGGAAATGTTCCAAGTGATATCCTTTTATGAATCAATCTTGTCCCCTTATCGCAATCTGTGTTCGAAAGGTAGTTCGAGAGGTACATGTTCAGTTTGCTTTTTGTGTTATGTCTCGAGGAAGGGTAGTTCGAGAGATCACTTCGAAAGATATTAAACTGACTACCTACGTATCTCTAAATGGAGGAATAAGGAGGGTTAGGGATCGATCACTCAGGGGGAAGATCCTTAACCACAGGAATGCTTAGATGGAGGAATAAGGAGGTTTAGGGATCAATCACTCAGGGGGAAGATCCTTAAACTAGCAAAGTCAAGAGTTTACCTTCGAGAGGTAAAACTAATGAGCTTAACGGATATATGTGGAATGGCTAACCTTGGGCATTAATAATAGCCGCGTGGTCTTCGGTTACTGACGGTTTTCCGCTCTTAAAGGCATTATCTTGATAAGTGGGAGCATGCTTATACAAATATCATCTCTTTATATTCCACTATCCAAAACCGTATTATATCTTACCAAAATACCCTTATCATATCTTACATACATAACCGTTATAAAGGGTATTTCTGACCTTTAAAATCTTTTAAATTAACCGGGATCTCCTTTTCGGGTCAAGCTCTCAAACCTACCCATATATCCAACCCGAATCCACATGATATAAAAGCCAAACCCTTCTTCCTTACCCGGATTCAAGCTCAAACCGAATACCCAAAACCCCCAAATCCTAAACACTGTACACATTCCCTTCAAAACCTCAAATCTTTCAACTATGGCGTCCGAATCCTCCACATCAACCTCAGTGGAGGTTGATATTACAACCTCTGTAGGTGACCTCAGAGCTGCATTCGACTTTGTGACGTCGGAGGAAGCAGTCCAGCACCTCTCGGATTACGACTTGGACAAGCAAGCCTTTTGGGATAAAATCCGACTGGAGACTGCACCGCCCCGAGCATCCTCTGCCCTTCGCAAGTTTCACCTAAAGGAGAGGTTTGCTCTTGCTGCCGACCTAATCATGAAATTCGTGCTCGACAAGGTGTCTAGAACTGATGAAATTAATTTGGACATCCTCAAAATCCTCCACGCCATCTGGAACAACAACAAAATGGAATGGACACATATCATCTTCAATTCTCTTCAACAGCAGGTGAAAAGCTTAGTCTCCAACACCAACCTGACGATCAGTAAAAAGGTTGGTTTCGGTTTTGTTGTTCAATATCTTCTAAGTTTGAAGGGCTTAGAACTGAGGGAAGGGCGAGAGATTCATCGGAATACCTATATGGGTAGGACGAAATCTCAAGCTTCAAAGGCTAAAGGTGTTAAGGGTGCACCTTCTCCCTCGAAGCCTAAGGGAAGTGGCAAAAGGAAAGCCCCAGCCAAGGCGAAGGAATCTGATGATGAGCCTCTGGATAACCTGATCAAGAGGATCACCTTATCGAAAAGGGCTAAGAAAGCCAAAACCATCGCCATCACTCAGATTCGAGAAGTAACACCTTCAGCAATCCAAGAACCACTTGAGAACAGGGCACAAGCCCAGGGGGAACCTCAGGCTACAATGGCCACTGAGGTTGAGAGAGTGCCCCCTACCAGGTCTCTGTCAGGAGCTTTCACTATTGATCTACATGCTGGTGATGATGCTGAGGGTGCTGGGGAATCTGTGGTTGAGCCTCGAGAGGAGGCTTGAGAGATTGAAGGTACTGGGATCAGTGATCCAGTACAGGCAGTTGTTGTGGAACCACGAGAGGTGGTTCGAGAAGTACATGAACCAACTTTGGAAGCCATCTCTACTACAGAGATTCTGTCTGATGGGCAGAATGGAGGAGATGAAGAAGTCACTACTCAGTTGGGAGTCACAGCCGCACCAATGATAGATGACTTCTCCAGAGTACTCAGATGGATCAACTGGAGAACAGGTCCATTTCACCAACTGATGGCACAAGCAGCAGAAATGGAGACAGAAGAACAGTTTACTCTCTAGTGGCTGGGAATATCTGAAATCCCAGCTCATGAACTCCTTGACCTTGCCCATGAAATGAATACAATCAAGAGAAATCTTGGGAGAACTGATAAAGGGAACACCATAGCTGCTGAAGAAACCGAGGTTGAGCCTGAGGAGGACTCAGAATTTGATGCCCAATTTAGGGAAGATATCAGGCTCGCCACTGCTATTTCTTTGGGACAGACTGTAGAACACACGAGAGGTCCAGGAGATACCTCTGGGGTTGCTCGAGATGATACTGAAACTTCAATTCCAACGGCAGCAATCCCCCTGTCCCAAGTAAATAACTCTGCTCTGGACGATCAGGTAGCTTCTTCGAGAGGTGAATCCGAGACCTCTGAAGCACTTGAGGTGGCTCCTAACACTGTTCTCCTTTTGCCACCACCTACGTCCACACCCTCGGTTGACAACAATGAAGCTCAGATAGTTCGAGAGGGTGAAGTTCCGTTGCTCACACTGCCGGGTTTTCCTACTACTCCTGAAATAATTATCATTCCAGACTCATCGGAGTAGACCGAAGTGCAGTCCAATGAGCACCTAGAGCAGATTGCCCCAAGTCCTACTGGTTCGAGAGGTACTGAGGAGAACGATGCGACTATCGACGGTGGAAACAGGGAAGCACCTGTCGACACTTTGTCTCCAACCCCACCAGCAGATGACCAAGTTCCCAGCACTGGTTCGAGAGGTGACGCTGAGGAGGAACTTCTATTGGATGGAAACCGGGAAGTGTCCAATACCGAAGAACCCTCCCTGGCTGATCCAATTTCAACAGTCGCTGAAGCTGAGGCTCCAGGTTCGAGAGGTGAAGAGCAAGAAGTGATCCATCCCTCAGGTGGAAACCGGGAAGCGCCTGACATGGAGCTACCTTCGCGCTCTGAACCCAGTGTTCCTGCGACCCCTCAGACACTCAATCGAGAGGTGGACTCGCAACTGCAAGTCATGGGTGGAAATCTGGAAGCACCCAAGTCCCCTCCGACAAAAGGTACTTCTCACTTCTCTTCTCCTACTTCTGACTATGATCAACAAGCCGAAGAAGCCTTCATTGGCGAGGTGCGTCAATTCATGGCCGATCACTCTCAGAAGATGGCTCAGATCGAGCGCATACTGACCATTGTTCGCAATGCTGCAATGCCTGCGGCTGGCACAAGTGAATCTCAAGCCAGCCATGACGAACTTCTCGAACAAGCAGTATGGGCTGAGGATGCAGCACGGAAAGCTGCAGATGAAGCTGCTATAGCTCGAGCAGAGGCTGCAGGTGCGAGAGCTGAATTAGCTGAGATACGAGCAGAGCTTCGAGCCTTCCAATATTCCAGTGAACTTCGACAGGACATGATGAAAGCACTACTCGATGATCTGTCGAACCAAGTGCCTGCCCAACTTCAAGCACTCTTCGAAGGTATGTCCACCCTCCTTTCCCGTACTGATGATGCCACCAAGGGGGAAAATAAAGGGAAAAAGGGGGAAAATACACAAGGAAGGACATCAACAACTGGCAAGAAAAGGGCAGCAAGTGAACCAGCTGGACCTCCTCCAAAAGTTCCAAAATCATTGAGCAAACAACTGGAGGAAGCGAAAAGAGCAGAAATCTTAAGGATTCAGCGTACACTGGAAATGGAGAAAAGGAGAGAAGAGGACAGAGAAAGGAGAAGAAAAAGACAAGAACAACAGTCAGAAGAAGAAAGGAAGATCGACCTTGTCATGACAAACTTTAAGTTTGGGAGCAAGGAAGATACTGAACAAAAACTGACTCTTGAGATATTCAAACTTCTGAAGATCACTGGAATATCTGTTCACAGCAATATGTCTCCAGAAGAATGCATTGCATGGTGGAAAGATGGAGTGATTGATGGAGAGTTCGTGGGGGAAGCTTACAGAAACTACAGGCATCTAGATGTTACAGACGAATACATAAGCCTGGTAAATCCGAAAGACCCCATCAAGACACGAGAAGCCATTAACAAGAAGAGGGAAGCCAACAAGAAGTAAGCTCTCGTGGCCCAAACTCCATCTTATTACAGTTTATTGCTGTTTATGTTGTTCTTGGTCTTATATGTTTATTTTAACTTTTCTACTAAGCTCAGTTATGTAAACATTCCCTTAATCTTAATATATATATCTTCTGCTGGGGGTGTTGCGTGAGTTTGCTTATTCATGCTTTAGTAGAATAGTTGTTAAACTTACCGTATGCGCTGAAAATAAAATCAATGATCTTTTCTTGCTAATCAGCCATACAAGTAAGTATAAGTGTTGGCATCATCAAAAAGGGGGAAATTGTTAGGAACATCATGTAATAGGTTTTGATGATACCAACTGTTAAGTAGAAATCCCCAAGTCTCGATACATAGGCAAAACGTTGTAAGTTCGACAAGTAAACCAAGAGCGAAAATACAACCGGGTAACTTTGAGCTCAACTCGGAAAATATTTAAGCTTAAGGTAAACTTGTTTGAACATCTTAGAAGTCTCGTGTTGTAATCATATAGACAGATCAGAAGAAAGCATGGGACAACACTGGAGGAATAAGGGTCTGCGAGACATCAACTAAGTCTCGAGACATAAGCAGAGTTCGAGAGGTAGGACCTCTCGATACAACAATCCAGTTCGAGACATAAGCAGAGTTCGAGAGGTAGGACCTCTCGATACAACAATCCAGTTCGAGACATAAGCAGATGTTCGAGAGAAAGATCTCTCGATACATGGGGTCAAAACATCATCTTTGGTCTCGATAAACTGACACTTCTCCAAAAGGTTAAATGACAATCAGAAAGCATGAATAAAGTTTGGAGAAGAAGAATATCATGGAGATAAAATATTAAGGAGGTGCCAGAAGTGGATGCCACATCAGAATTCCACAACAAACGGATAGAAGGTGCACTAATCCAAAGTCGGTCTTATTCCCTAGAACGAGGATCAATGGGAATTTAAAAAGAGTAACTTTTACCAAAAGTAGCAAGTGGAGCATGGACTCAAGAAAGTGGATTATGGAATATCCACTACCAAACAAAAGGTTCAAGTTACAAGACCACCACTCCATGAAAAATGCTGAAAAGATGCAAGTCCCATACACAGCATGGGAGACAAATTTCAAACGGAATAATTTTCCCTCCAACGGAATTATTCCTTAACTCTCATATAAAAAGGAAGTGAAGACACAAGTTAAAATAAGGGAAGTTTTCGTCAGAGGAAGTGGGTTCATTCTGAAAATCTTAAGAGGTGTCTAATTCAAACGTTCAAGTGCTAGTGCTCAATCTGGAATATCATCCTGATATTCAAAATAGCGAGAAAAACACATCTTAGTGTTTGAGAGAGTTACAAAGCTTAAACTGCTACACATCTAGAAGGTGACCGAAGCTGCTCTACATCGAAGTTGATTCAACGATAGCTTTTGGTCAGATTGGAGCTTGTTACATTCAACCGTGACAACCAAAGGTCCTTGCTTTGGATTAAGCAAGAAGAGGCGGAGTAACCTGGCAGCTGTCTAGTGAAGATCCTGAGGCTTGAGGCGGGCTTGGTGATCAAAGCTCAAGTGCTCGAGAGGTGGAGTAACTGGAAGCGGGGAGAAAAACCTGAGGAGAGGCGGAGTAACCTGGGAGCTGTCTTGTGAAGATCCTGAGGCTTGAGGCGGGCTTGGGGATCAAAGCTCAAGTGCTCGATAGGTGGAGTAACAAGAAGCGGGGCGAAAAACCTGAGGCTTGAGGCAGGCTTCGTGATCAAAGCTCAAGCGCTCGACATTGTACTAGAAAGGGAAGTTTTTAGTGCAATCCTTCCAGGGAGTTTCTGGAAGAAGAGTGGATGTAGGCGGGTTAGCCGAACCACTTAAAAATCTCTCTCGCATTTACTTTCTGCATTTATCTCTCGCTAACCTCTCGATTGCACTGCATATAAACACACCTCTCGAACTAACTCAAACTCGTGCTAACTAAAAGGGGATAACTTTTCCGCTGCGCATAAAACTTTGTCTTCACCTCGTGAGGTATCGAACCTAAACATCCTGAGTTCAATACACACGAGAGGTCGAAAAGATTTGCAAAATCTTATACAAGTCTATTCACCCCCCCCCTCTAGACTTGTACCCCATCCCCTTGGGACCAACAGTATTTAATGAAATATGTTTGGAAAAATAGCATTTTTCATTGTACTATTTATTATAAGAAATAACTATTTTAGTTTCTCAACTATTGTTGTGTATGAGGTGGCAAATTATGCTATAAACGCGTGTCCACTTTGCAAGGTGGACCCAGATCATAATTTTAGAATTCTATATTCACAATTTAAAAACTCTATATTCACAATTTTAGATCTCAATATACAACATTATATTACTCAATATTCACAATTTTTGAACTCTATATTCAAAATTTTATTATACAGATTCAAAAATTGTTTTATACTGTTGAATATAAAGTTATGAAATTATGAATATAAAGTTATGAAATTGAGAATATAGAGTTCTGTAATTGTAAACAGATAAAATTGTGAACATGGACAAGAGTCCATGCCATAACAACCGGTACGAGGTGCTTTATTCAATGAGGCATTAAAAAGACAAATTGGGCACTGTGGCAATCAAGATCGACCTTGAAAAGGCCCATGATTGTCTTTCATAGAGGTTATGATACCTTGCAGAAAGCTGGCTCTCAACACTAGTACAGAATTGAAAATATAAGGAGGACTTTACGCTACACCTCTTGAATAGAGGTGTAGTGGATAGTTGAAAATGACAATATCGTAAATCCATATAAAAGAATACACTACACCCATTATCTGAAGGTGACGCGAAAAGTTATATATTAAAATAATATATTAGTTTCCGAGACACCCACTACATGTGGGTGACGCAAAAAATTATATATTAAAATAATATATTAGTTTCCGAGACACCCACCACATGTGGGTGACGCAGAAAGTTAAACAAAATAACCCCTCGACAGTCATTAGCCATTGCAATTGTTTAAAAAAAAAACAAAACAAAACATCGCAATTAAATAACCCCCCATCCTCCATCTCCGCCATTTCCTACTCCAAACCCTAGCCATTTCGTCCTCCATCTCCGCCACCATCTCCAAACCACATACAACAACCACCCTCCGTTGCCACCCGCCATTTCCTACTCGTAGTTTAGCCGCCGCCTTCTCCTTCGCCATAGCTACGACCACCAAAGCAGCCATTATTGCCTACGCCAAACGCCGCCTCCACCGGCGACCGCCAAATAGATCTAAAACCATAGAATGGCCGCAAGCCTCCNGGGAGCTGTCTTGTGAAGATCCTGAGGCTTGAGGCGGGCTTGGTGATCAAAGCTCAAGTGCTCGATAGGTGGAGTAACAAGAAGCGGGGCGAAAAACCTGAGGCTTGAGGCAGGCTTCGTGATCAAAGCTCAAGCGCTCGACATTGTACTAGAAAGGGAAGTTTTTAGTGCAATCCTTCCAGGGAGTTTCTGGAAGAAGAGTGGATGTAGGCGGGTTAGCCGAACCACTTAAAAATCTCTCTCGCATTTACTTTCTGCATTTATCTCTCGCTAACCTCTCGATTGCACTGCATATAAACACACCTCTCGAACTAACTCAAACTCGTGCTAACTAAAAGGGGATAACTTTTCCGCTGCGCATAAAACTTTGTCTTCACCTCGTGAGGTATCGAACCTAAACATCCTGAGTTCAATACACACGAGAGGTCGAAAAGATTTGCAAAATCTTATACAAGTCTATTCACCCCCCCCCTCTAGACTTGTACCCCATCCCCTTGGGACCAACAGTATTTAATGAAATATGTTTGGAAAAATAGCATTTTTCATTGTACTATTTATTATAAGAAATAACTATTTTAGTTTCTCAACTATTGTTGTGTATGAGGTGGCAAATTATGCTATAAACGCGTGTCCACTTTGCAAGGTGGACCCAGATCATAATTTTAGAATTCTATATTCACAATTTAAAAACTCTATATTCACAATTTTAGATCTCAATATACAACATTATATTACTCAATATTCACAATTTTTGAACTCTATATTCAAAATTTTATTATACAGATTCAAAAATTGTTTTATACTGTTGAATATAAAGTTATGAAATTATGAATATAAAGTTATGAAATTGAGAATATAGAGTTCTGTAATTGTAAACAGATAAAATTGTGAACATGGACAAGAGTCCATGCCATAACAACCGGTACGAGGTGCTTTATTCAATGAGGCATTAAAAAGACAAATTGGGCACTGTGGCAATCAAGATCGACCTTGAAAAGGCCCATGATTGTCTTTCATAGAGGTTATGATACCTTGCAGAAAGCTGGCTCTCAACACTAGTACAGAATTGAAAATATAAGGAGGACTTTACGCTACACCTCTTGAATAGAGGTGTAGTGGATAGTTGAAAATGACAATATCGTAAATCCATATAAAAGAATACACTACACCCATTATCTGAAGGTGACGCGAAAAGTTATATATTAAAATAATATATTAGTTTCCGAGACACCCACTACATGTGGGTGACGCAAAAAATTATATATTAAAATAATATATTAGTTTCCGAGACACCCACCACATGTGGGTGACGCAGAAAGTTAAACAAAATAACCCCTCGACAGTCATTAGCCATTGCAATTGTTTAAAAAAAAAACAAAACAAAACATCGCAATTAAATAACCCCCCATCCTCCATCTCCGCCATTTCCTACTCCAAACCCTAGCCATTTCGTCCTCCATCTCCGCCACCATCTCCAAACCACATACAACAACCACCCTCCGTTGCCACCCGCCATTTCCTACTCGTAGTTTAGCCGCCGCCTTCTCCTTCGCCATAGCTACGACCACCAAAGCAGCCATTATTGCCTACGCCAAACGCCGCCTCCACCGGCGACCGCCAAATAGATCTAAAACCATAGAATGGCCGCAAGCCTCCGTCGACCATTACCGCCGAAACCACCGCCGTGCCAAACTACAAGCTTCTGTCGACCGCCATTACCTCACGCCTCCACCCTTCCACTGACCGCAAGCCTTCGTCGATGGAAGAGTGGATGCAAAACATTATGGAATGTGTTACCACCCTGAAATTGGGGATCCTTTGGAAGGGTTTGATGAGGACAAGAGAGCTTTATAGCACGTTTGGTTCACGGAATGGATTTGGAGGGAATAGGAATGTTATTCCATAAGGAATGAAATAAGTAAAGAATAGAACATAAATTGTATTCTATTGTTTGGTTCGCTGAAGGAATAGACTTTAGGAATTGTGTTCCAACGTTTGGTTGGTTAAAGGAATAGAAATGGAATATATATTTAAAAGACATAAATACTCTCATACACAATTTTATTGTTATTATTATTATTATTATTATTATTATTATTATTATTATTATTATTATTATTACACAAGATTTTTATATAATATTATTCTATAGCAATTACAATATTAATAAAATGATCTATAAATTATGAAATAAAATATTCATATAAATAACAAAATTTTTTAAAGAACATTGAATAATATTTAGAAGAAGAGATTATGAAGTCTTTAGGAAGTTGGTTTGAGATGTGTGTATCTCCTTATTTCAAGGAGTCTTTCTACAACAAATGATCATATTCAATAGTCCTAATATTACTATAAAATGTTGTGAGGTTATCTTATGGAGAATACAAGCTCTATACGCCATTCGAAGCTGCCAAAAGGATGCAAAGTGGCCACTCACTTCTAGTGCAGCAAGAAAACTAAGAACGCAATCACTCATGGGCATCTTTCCACTGGAAAATTTAAGAAGATCATCACTTGGCTGGAAATAACCAACAAATTAAATGTTGTATTATGAATGAACCAAATGAGATTTTAGATTCTTGAGCTAAATCTGTACTTAGATTACATTTTATTTTTATATTTATTTATTTAAATGTGTATATTGTGAATTATTTGGAAAGAGTTATTTATTTTTTAGTATAAATTGTAAAAAATTATACCCAACACTTGATTATTTGTATAATACTAGCAGTTTACACGTGCGATGCACGGAGTTAAGTTTTACACTTTATTTATAATTATATGTGAATTGTATTGTATGAAAATATTTATATATTTCAAAAAGTAATTTTAGTAGAATAATAAAAAAGTAAAGGAGTAAAAAGATTTCATTTACAAATTATTAAATACCTCTTTGTAAACTACATTAGTGGTCGACTTAGTAGTACTATCTAACTCATCACAAATCATGAATTTGAGACCATTAGGATTACTAACTCTAGATGCATCAACATATAACTGTCCATAGACAAAAACTGGTTTTTTTTTAGTAGGAGTCCAACATGAGATAAGGTTTGTCCTTGACTTTTATTTATCGTCATTGCTTATGACAGCATCACTGGAAATTGTCTTCTCTTAAACTTGAATGGCAACTTGGGATCTGATGGAGTCATTGTCATTCGAGGAACCAATACTATAGTACCTGAGTGATCACCTCTGGAAATCTTTGCTTCTATTACATGTTCTGAAAGCTGAGTGACTATTAACCTAGTCCCATTACATAGTCCTAGAGAGTGATCTATGTTTCTTAGTAACATAATAGGAGATCCCACCTTCAATGTCAAGGAGTGGTTTGGTATGCCAGAAGCTCTTATACCATTAAGGAATTCTAGAGTGTGGACATCAGCCAAAATGCCATTGGTAGACTCAGAGTTACATACTGTGTCGCAACTCAAGTATGTTCGACTCTCTACATCATGCATGTCACTCATGTATTGGTTGACAACATTTACAACATCTAGGGTTGGTGCTAGAATTGCACGACTTTCTAAAAAAGTATGATCAACACTTTTATTTGAAAACATTGGAAATGTGCTTTGAACTATTGCTGCAATGGGATCATTGTTAGAGGACAATAACATGTTCGACGGGATATCAATCTCAGCAAAACCATCTTCTTGTTCACCAATTGTACCATCTTCAATTGATGCAATCCATTTTGCAAAAACGTCAAGTTTTTCAAATTCAGCAGCATCACCAATAGTGTTCAAACGAAGGTTCTTAGTCAACTTCAATTCAAAACCTTGCAATTGTCCCACAAATAAGAAGAATTAATGGTTGCCGCCACAATGTCTTGCCTTGTACCTTTAGGAACAACGGACAATATTTGTCTAAATCCCCCCCTAAAACAATATAATAGTCTTACCACCAAATGCTTGATATGCACTTCTTGGATTAACAAACCTTAATAAGTCTCTCATTGTTCTATCCAACGCTTCAAAACAATGTTTGTGCATCATCGGTGCCTCATCCCAAATTATTAATCTAGCTCTAATGATCAACTCTGCCAAATTAGTGCCAGACCCTATGTTACATGTTGAGTCTTCTGTTATGGAAATTGGTATTGCAAACCTTGAGTGTGCAGTCCTGGTAATGAAGCTATACCGCTAGAAGCAACATTCAAGACGATTTCACCTTTCGACCGCAATGTTGAAGATAGAGCTTTCCATACAAATGTTTTCCCAGTGCCACCATACCCATATACAAAAAACATACCACCCTTGTTTCTCATAGCATCTTCAATGACTGAATCATAAACCACCCTTTGTTCGTTAGTAAGTTTGCTTGCCAAAAGGACACTCTCTTCAGCCAAAGCTTGGCGATTATAATCCAACTCTTCGAACAACAGTCTATTTCCAGAGTTCATTGATTAGTCAAAATTCGATAGAGGCATTGGTGGGAATTCTTTCAAAGACCAATTTAGGACTTGTAGTAATTGCTCAATCTCAATCAGCGCAAAATTTTTCTTATCATCATCATTTAAGATAAGTTCCGTAGTTACGAAAAATTACAGTTATGAATATAATGAATATGAAATATCACATATATCATGTAGAGAATTGAAAAAACATATACACAAACATAAATGACATACCATTATTTTGAAGTAATCTTCGTTGGCTAATGTTTGCGTTTTCAACAAGATCTTGCCATACCAAACCCCACACTACTTCTGGCCTATCCAATGAATTGGTTGTCAATAATGTGACAATGAGTTTTCTCATTGATTGAGCAGAAGACCAATGACTTGCCTCCTCAAATGCATCAATGTATTCTTTATCATCATCTAGTAATCCCCTTGCATAACATGCATCTCTGAATGTTTCATACTCAACTCCATTAAATGTACGAGGGTCTTGAAAACATGTTGGTCCACGAACTATATTAAGAAGGCATCTCATATAATATAACTCACCAGTACCAAGAGGTACATAAAAAATGATGCCAATTGAAAACCCCTTTTTCATTGGATGCCACTCTTTACTATCTTTTTTCCATACAAACTTTGTAGGCATTTCAGTGTAGGTCAACAATTTAGCGGTAGAATATTTTTTGTTTGCCTCAAACCACCCTATAAACATGCTCTGGCCAACAGTACATTTATTTATGATATCATTGACAGAATCGTCGTCCTGGAATATAATAGATTGGCAATCAGGCAAGTGGAAGCTCAACCTTTTAACGGGCGGTGTCCTGTATTGCAGTTCAAATCCTAGCAGGCGCCATGCTGCCTCACATGCATATACATACCTGCAATCGTAGTACATGTTTATTTCATCAACCACTTCATTACCATCTGCGTCCACAGTCCTCTTGTAAAATTCAGCGGTGACACAGTAATTTCCTTTGTTAACATACTTAAAAAGGTATTTGATTGACCTAGATTGGTTACACCACTCAACATTCATGTGCGCCCTATACTTTAAAAGCAACGCTATGTTGTGTGGCACAACGTATCTATTGTCTAGCTGGATACCGTTCTTCATAACTGTTCTACCTGCATCACGACGCTGATACACTGGGTAGCCATCTGCATCAAAACTTAAAGCACTAGAAAACTTTTTTGGAAAGTGTTTGGAACACCTCCCATTGACCATGCAAGGTGATTTTTTCCTTAGAGCTCGACGTGAGCCATGTATCATGAATTCTTCAACTACATCATAGTATTCTTTGTCAGAGTCCTTGCAAGGAATCTTAGCAAATATTGTATCATCCATGAAGTCCGGTGAGCTGTTGATTTCATTCTTTTCTAAGAACAATAGTATGTGTGCATGTGGAAGACCACGCTTTTGAAATTCCACTGTGTAGATAACTGCAACACCAGTACATAAGAAATTTAGCCAAAAGTGAAATATTGGCAATGTAGTTATCATGCATACAAATGTTAAAAATGTACCCGCTCGAACGGGACCAAATAATTTACCACCTTTTAACTCCTTGATTAAGCAATCCAATTTCATCTTAAAAACGCGGTTGACAATATCAAGCCGGTCGTCCGCTCTTAAGTTCCTACCAGTTCCAAATCTTTGTATTTCTGGCCACTTAGAGTTACATGTGAATGTAATAAAGAGATTAGGATAACCTATCCATCGGCATATGGTCATAGCATCCTGGTAGTTCTGTATCATGTATCTTGCACTGCCTGTGAAGCTAGATGGTAAAATAATCCGTTTACCTTGTGTGCTAAGATCGACTTCACCCCTAGTTAGTGCATCAGAAATACCTTTGTAAGCCTCACACCTAAGTGCCTTTTGGTTTGTCCTTATGTAGATTAGCCTTCTAGATTCAACCATGGTGTAAGCATTAACTAAAAATTGTTGGAACAATCTTCTCGAAAACAAAATTGTTGATATCTCAGATTGTCTTTCATGAATCTTAAATGAGAAATAATCCCTTGCCGTGACACGTTGCCTCCCACCATTTAGATTATTAGATCTTCTAACAAATTGTATATCTTCCCTGTACTCGTCTTCGCCGTAAGGGAATAAAATTGGGTATTGCAATGGTAGGTAAGAAGGATGTAACTCACTTATACATTTCAATAGACCAGATTTCGACTCAACCACAATGTCCCTATTACTTACCTAAATTGTCTTTATCTATTCTGGTATTTCACTTAACCATACACTATATATAGAATAATACTTGGTTCCTTGAAAGTTGTCATATGAAAACAGAACCTGCAAACAAATAAGAGACAACAATGCAATATAATAGATAGAGACAAATAGATTAAACATGAAATTAACATGTCATACATGGCATCATTGTCTTAGGCACACTGAACTTCATCACCCTTGTTCACATTCTTAACAGAAATTCTTAGAGTAATTTTAATTAGGACAATTTCTCCTTCTCGATAGTAGCTTCCTTTGTCTTCTTTGAAGTTTTTGTTGATGAAAAATCATCAAGAAGACTTCTCTTGACAGGTCCACTTCCACTTTGAGTAAATTCCTTCGCAGAATCCTGTTGAGTGATAGGGCTCTACACTTCATCGTCGAAAACAAACTCCTATTTTATAGGAACACAAAATTAAGATAAATTAGGTGCCATCATGACATATAAAAACCAAAACTTAGATTTACGTTAAATTCCATAAAATGACCTCTTCATCGTCTTTTGCATCTAATCCATGCTTGGCATTATCTTCATTTTCAGATTCCTCTAGTAGTTGGGGGCAGTGGGCATCGACTAAGGCCGGATCGTTAACAATTTTCATGACTCAAAAGGTGTTATGCATATTTTGGAACTGCTGCTTTCGTACTGAGATCCGGAATGCCATTGAGGAACCTTTAAGTGCCAATATTTTGGGTGGAAAAACCTGCATATAAGATGAATTTTTTGAATCTTTATTATATATAGAATGATTCTCAAGAACTGTTAAAAAAAGAGAAATTACTCATTCTTACATGTCTACATACCCTAGGATGTCTCTCGTGCAGCACGCTTGCAGGGACACCGACTAACTGTTCACACTCTCTATCCCAGAGCAGGAATAGAGTATTTCCATCCCCGTGTACGAATCGTACCTTCACCCTATAGCGCAAAATTCCTTCCCCATGATGACGCTTACACTTGTCACATGCCAAAAAGCCATCGTTATCAAGTTCAACTTTCTTGTTGCAACCCTTTTCTTGGCATGAGGTATAACACCATCCCTTTTCTCGGTCAATGTCCACAATTTTTGCAACCACCCAGTAGTCTCCATATTGTACTTAAACAATCAGCCATTAATACCCGATCACAGTAAATAACTTCATACAACTCACATGATATTGAATAAAATTCATACTTGTTTTAATGTATAGATCTCAGAAAGTTTGCTCACTACCATTGAACCACTTGTGAAGGTATCAACAGAGTGAGTTTGTGATAGGCTTGAGTTTGTGTTGATACTCCTTAATGGAGTTTCTAGATCACTTATACTAAATAAAACAATTAGATGATTTTCAAGCTACAATTTTGTAAATTAAACTATATATAGTAGTTAACAATGCATTGACTATTGAATTAACAACATATATTTATCTATTCACCTTTCCTTGAACTATATGAATTCAGGTTTATCCTCATTTATCCAGATTTGGGTAGCATCATATGAGCTCGACAGCTTCACATCTCCATCTACATGGTATGAGATTTTGTGACTGCCTACTTACAGGTAACTAATTATTTTTAAGCATTTAAGTATAAGGTCCCAGTATTACCCCTGATGTCCCTTTTCAGCCTACACAATTGTATTAGCACAATAACAGGGCCAGTATAGTGATTGTTATACCATGGTTCAATTTTTGACACGTGCGAGTCCCATACCGTACATCTTAACTGCTTCTGCCTATGAATCATGATCAGTGAAAAAAACAATGTCAAAAAACAGTTTAGTTTAATAATGATTGACATAATATAATAACTTATAATTAAAGTAATGGTCTCACTTGTCGTCCTCTAACACAAAATCTATCAGCCTTGACGGTTTGCCGGCAATGAATTTATCTTCTGGAGCATGTACCTCTGGAGCATGTACCTCCACCAGCCTTCCTATTACATCTAAATTCTCAAGTAATAGTTCAAGGATTTAGTCTCAAACTTGTAGTAAGGTTCGACTAACTGTTTGTGAAAAGCAAAAAAAAAAAAATTGCTTACCAATTAGAATTTTATCATCAAAATTTTCTGGATTTTTAAGTTCAGAAAATGGCTTAAGTCGGAAGATAATTCTCGGAATATTTATATGTTTATATTCCCGGACTTCAGTGGACTCACTGAACTTTATCATAAGTTTCTTGTCGCACGTTTTATAGGTGTAGAATGCCGTTATAGCCAAGAAGCCTTTTACCAAGTAGACTCTACCTTCTTTGAACGTCTTGTCAAATTGTTGGACACAAATTACCGAAATATGTCCGTGAACAAAACTACCTTGCAAAAACATAATAAATTTCATTCAGCTTCCTTTGTAAGTAGATTAAAACTTCTTCTTTTTTATTAGATATCATTTAGGGTATACTGTGAGATTATAAGCCAACTTCTCACACAACATTACTTAATTTCCATTTGTGAGAATCAACAATTTCTGATTAATTCTTATATTTAAATTGTTTGCAGGTTCTTTATGACTTACCATGGAATGCAGTAAGTTTTTCTGCTTTTAATTAATTTAAGTTATGACAACCGTTTTCAGTTATGGTTGGATTTAAGCATAGTAATTACTAAACTGCAAATTTTAAAATCTTCTGACCCTGTGAGAAATAAAAGTCATTATTTTTATACTTCAATACCAATATTTAATAAAATAAACGATTAGGAGCATGTGTAAAAATTGATTCTCTATATTCTTTGTACAGTAACTATTTCTTATGGCTCATACAATTGTTTTTAGTTTGCACTGAATTTATTTTCCATACCTATGTAGGTATTTGTTACAAACAACAGGACATCATGTTAGACTTGAGTGGCCATGGTTTTACCAGAATAAGAGGCCATGCTTTTATCAAATTCAGGTATCGACCTTATATAATTATATAAGATTCATACCGTGATGTAATATATTTTCTGTTATAAGAACTAATATGTAACTGGTAAAGAGATTGCAACCATTAACTAAACTGATAAAAGGACTTTGCAGTAACAAACATGCTCATAAGATTACCTCTTTGTCATGGAAGAGGCATTCGCGCAACTTGATAGAATTGGTAACAACACGATCGGGGATCAAATAGGTTCGAACGCACCGCAATTTGATTGCACATTTCAGCCGCATTGGTGAAAGTTCATTGGCAGTGATGAACAAAGGCGCCATAGTTTCAGACTCTTGAATATAAGTATCGCAACTGGTAATTGTTTAATGGCTGTTGTATGTAGCTCATGGTATAAAGACATATTTATAGTCTGTCAATGGTAATGAATCGGAAACCAAAGATCATAATAACATTAATGGAAGCAAACGAATAGCCAGCTATTTTAAAAATTGATCAGACTTCAATGTAAACAATTTAATAGATAGGAAGTCTAAAACATTAAGGAGTCTAATTCCCAAAAATGACTCTTCGTATAACCTCTTCTTTTCCAACACCGTATTGCAAAATCGTTGGGCGCAGATTTTATTTTAGTAATACGACACCATTTATCCACAATTCTTGGGCGGGAACTTTTCACCAAAGGATTTTGCTTTATTATAGATAGGATTTAATTAATCTATATTAAATATTAATTTTGTTTTAATCATCTTGATGAGATGATATTATTTATGTTTAATAATATAAAATATATGTATAAATATTTAACAAAAATATATAAATATATTTTAAGTTTAATTAAGGGTAAAATAGTAAATAAGAAGATTTGCCTATTCGTGAGAACTCAGGAATAGGTTAATACCAAGGGGGGTATGATAATAACTATTACCCTTGCAAGGGTAATAGCTCATTCCGAGGAACAATGTTTCTGGGAATAAAAAGCATTACCAAACAAAGGAATATGCCTATTCCCGGGAATGCTATGCCATTGCAGGCCTATTATGCGAACCAAACATGCAGTTAGAGACACAACATGATGAGCCAAAGAAAGTGGATGGATTGACGTGAACCTGAAGGGCGAGGTGGTTTCGAGGTTTGGTAGAAAAGGGTCGACGATGTTTGCGATTACTTTGTGGCAGATCTAGAGGTGGAGGAATGCATTCGTTTTCAACAATGAAGATCATATTGCCAACATGTTGAAGTCTAATGAGTTCAACGATACCTGTAATGCCTTTGTAGCGGCAAGGGCGGTGTGCGGTAGTCGAACCATGGCTAGGGATGTTAAAGTAAGTTGGGGGAGACCTCTAGAAAACGTCATCACTCTCAATGTTGATGGAAGCTTCATACACAACGCGACCTCAGCAGGTTGTCCTAGCTATTGTTATTAGAGATGATCATGGCAACTGGCTAGGAGAATTTGGGTGTTATATCCTAACTACCAAGGTGGCCGTTACAGAGAACTAGGCAATCCTTAAAAGGATGGAATGGACCTAAGACAAGGGGTTCAGGAAAGTTATTGTTCTAAGAGACTTAAGCAACGTCATCAGATGGATCGATTAGAGGACCACTATGTTGGGAAGTCATTCAAATTAGAAGCCTTCTTTCTTTAACCTATTTTTTAGGATCATTATAGCTTATTTTTTCCTCACATTAATAAGATCATGGAACGTGTAATATTCTCTATTTCACATTCCTATTCCTGCGGCTCTCATATGTGGCTGAAAATGAAGCATGTTGTTGGATGGCTTGCTGTAATTATCAATGGGAAAGAAACACCCAAGACTCTCTTTCTCCTCTTTAATTCGTTTGTCCTATTGTCTGAGCATAGTCAGGTTCACCTATGCTATAGCTGGTGCGAGCTAACTGTAGCAAGTCTGTGTTGCCCGTCGAAAGCGTGCCGAAAATTCTAACTGCACCGTCACCGGAAAATTGCTTTTAAGGAAGTGTTTAATAAACACGCCACAGACTTTTCCAAGTTTCTTCTTTCTTTTCGTTTTCAAGCTTGCATTCTTTTTGTTTTCAAGCTTGCATGCTTTGAACACATTGTTTCAGGTCCAACACACTAATCAATAGGTGCAAAGCTTTGAGAGGCAGAAACTGGGATATCTCCTTCCATCATGAGCAAAATGTGGTGGTTGATACATTGGCGGAAAAGGTTTGTCGCTCAAAAACCACGTGGGCCGATTGTATGTGAGGAACCCCCTCCTAGTTTCAGGAATGTGTTGCTGGAGGATCGGACTCGGTTGGCATACCTGATAACCTTTTTATTTGTCTATATTTGACTCCCCCCCNTTTTTTTTTTTTTTTTTTTTCCTTCTTCCCCATTCTTCTTTAATTTATTTCTCCTCCTTCTGCCCTATCACTTGTTTCTCTTTCTTCCTATTTTCTTCTTCGTTTCTCCTTCTTCCGTGTTTCATCGTCATTTCTCCTTCTAGGTTTTGTTTATTGCAATATGATCTCTTATCAGTCTGTAAACTTTTAATTTTAGTGCCTAGCACATTAATTAGCCGCAACTTTTGAACTCATGTATGAACTGATCTGAAGCAACTCTTTGTACATCAATTTTCTCTATGGTCTAACAGTGTGATATCTCCGAAAAGGACTACGTACTGTATGTTAACCGAAAGTGTGTATTTGATTTAATTAACTGGAACTTTTTTTCTTTTTTCTTTTTTCTTTTTATGGGCGCATATGCATGTAGCTAGAACCTCAGTAACAAGGAGTTCATGTCCAAACACTTGCTGCTCCTTTAGTATATCTTTTACTCATGATTAGCATTTACTATTTGGAAATAGTTCCCTGCCAATAGAATAGTATCTAAACATGGAAACTTGATTATGAAACCCTCTTGAATATTTTACAAGTATCATAGGACTCCAATCCAAACCGCAGCTGGTTGAAAGAAACAAGCTAAGTTACGTTTACTGAATAAAGCCTCTAATGACATGCAAGTCAGTCGGTTTTGTTGCATGTGATGAAAAGTCACTGACAGAGTTCAAGGCAGCATAAAAGGCCATCCACCAACACTGTTGACTCAAATATATCATCCGAACGAAGAAGAAGCTAAGCTATGGATGAGATCATTCACTACGAAATCCGCCTTTCATCTTCAATTCCATTGGATTTCAGCACTGCCATTCTTTGCACAGTTCGTCCATCTGTACACTTGTGTGGCTTTCGTCGTTGTTATTATGTATATACTTGAATTGGAACCATATATGTAATTCCTGTTTACTATTTGTGTACACAGACCATAGTGCATAGTAATGAGCTTTATTTAAGAAATGATGTTTCATTGGTACAGTACAGTTTATATGAATAGAGGGAAATTAAAGCATATAAATTCTAGGGGAAATTGTAATTTATGAAGAAGGAGAAACCACGATGAAAAACGGAAGAAGGAGAAACGAAGAAGAAAATAGGAAGAAGGATCAGAAACAAGTGATAGGGCGGAAATAGGAGAAATGAAGAAGAATGGCGGAAGAAGAAAATTAAAAAAAAAAAAAAAAAAAGACTATGGTGGAAGGAGAAAGGGAAAAGGGAAAATAGAAAGTAAAAATAAAATTACAGTTTTACCTTTACTAAAAGGTCCAATATTACGGGTTCCGTAAGAGAATTTATAATATATTTCAGGTTTTGAAAATTGTAGGCGAACATTTACACCATTAAAAATTAAGGGGTAATATTGATAATTGATACTCCGTATGTATATATATATATATATATATATATATATATATATATAAAAGGGACATAAATTAAAATTTTTTCTCTTTTTATTGTTCGTGCTATACCTTTGCATTTATTTTGTAATAAATCTTATATAAGATTGTTTCATGCGTAATATATAATAATTTTTAATTAAAGTAATATATATATATATATATATATATATATATATAGGATTGCGTTCAGGTGCATACTGGCCGCCCAGGAGAGAACTGCGGACGAATCACAGCGCGCCACGTGTCCGGAATGTAGTTGCACATAACGTTATAACTAGGTGCACGTAATGTTATAACTAGGTGCACATAGGTGCACCCAGGTGCATAAATGTTAACAACGTAAATTACTTGCACCTGTAAGTGAAAATAGGTGCACACATGCAAGTAAAATGTATTACAAGTGCAAGTAAATTGTACAATGAGCATCAATACTAAGTGCACCTAATGTTATAACTAGGTGCACATAGGTTGCAACCAGGTGCATGAATGTTAACACAGTAAATTACTTGCACAAGTGCAAGTAAAATGTATTGTAGATGCCTGTAAAATGTATTACAGGTGCAAGTGAATTGTACAGTGAGCATCAATACTAAGTACACCTAATGTTGTAACTAGGTGCACCTAATGTTATAACTAGGTGCAACCTATGTTATAACTAGGTGCACCTAAGTTGCACCAAGGTGCATGAATATTAACAACGTAAATTACTTGCATTTGTAAGTGAAAGTATTTGTGAAAATAGGTGCATGAGTATTAATAAGGTAAATTACTTGCACTTGTAAGTAAAAATAGGTGCGAAAATAGGTGCACTTGTAAGTGAAACTAGGTGCACTTTTAAGTGAAACTAGGTGCACTTGTAAGTGAAACTAGGTGCACCAAAGTTCTAGTTATTTACGAAAATGCCACCGCGTCATTTTTTAAAAATTGCATCTGATTCGTTGATCTGGACACGTGGACGGCTGTGGAGCGTTCTCATTTCCTACCTGGGCGAGAGTTCGCACGAGAGTGCACCCCTATATATATATATATATATATATATATATATATATATATATTTTGGTTCAGGTGCGGCCGTGCTCTCCCGTGCGGTCACACACCACTCAATGTTACGAAATACACCACTTAATGTTAAGAAACACACCACAATGAAACACACCACAATGTTAAGAAACACACCACAGTGCATATTTGTGTGGTGTGTTTCTTAACATTGAGTGGTGTATTTTGTAACATTGAGTGGTGTGAACCGCACGGCCGCACCTGAACCTGACCCTATATATATATATATATATATATATATATGGATGAGTTTTGGTGCGGAAACTTGTTCAAGTGCGAATATGCAGTTAGATTTGAGCCGTTGATCAATCTAGATCAATGGCTCAAATCATTGATTTTTTTTTTAAAACACGCGTATAACAACTAGTACTCAAACTTATACTAAATCCTATACTCAATCTTGTACACTCTTTCTGGTGTTACTTTCACTACGCACCTTAATCATACAAATCACGCACCAAAGGAAAAGTACACACCTAAAGAAGTAAAACCATGCACCTAAAGCTTTAGACTGATGCACTTAAGTTTTTCAGAATTGATGCACCTTAAGCACACAAAGCACGCACCTTAAGAAGTAAAGCAACGCACCCAAAACTTTAGACCAACGCACTATAAGTTTCAACAAAATACGCACCTTGAGATATCAACTGAAGAATTGACGCACCTTATTAAGCACAGAAACCATGCACCTTATGAAGAAAAATCACGCACCGTAAGTACAAGACCTACGTACCTTAAGCACAAACCCTACGCACCTTAAGTTTGCCCTATATGGAAAATGAGAGCAAATTGTCATTTTGGTCCACTGACTATAGGGGTCCTATTAATTTACATCCAAGACTTTCAAAAGTGTTAATTGTATACCATGACTTTTCAATTTGTATCAATTTTGGTCACTACGGTCAAATTATCGACCAAATTCGCCGGCCTAGTATTTTGTATACCATGACTAGTCTAATTTTGGCAAGATCAGAATAGTACATTAAATCAAAAAGAGTTTCAACAGCATTCTCCCATTCTATGTATTCGATTGGTCCTTTCTCACCAGTAAAGTTAGGAATTTCAAGGTTAATGTTTCCTAACTCTACAATATGCTGTTGGGTCGTTTGACATCTAGGATCCACTCTTCCTGCTAGTGGCAGGTGTCGCTCATCATTGTGCAGTGATTGCACTTGCTGAGGGTGTTGCTCCAAATTAGTTATTCGTGTGAGTAACCTTTCCATGGCGAAGGTTAGAGCATCCATTTTAGGCTCTAATATCTGAGCTGTGTTTCGAACCTGTTCAGCCATCAGTAGAGGAAAAACAAAATCTAAAAACAAAAAAAAATGTGAGTAGTCATGTTAGTTAAACCAAAAAGTTGGCTCGCTCCCTCACTATTCTCAGCTCACGGGTAAGAGGTGGATTATATGGCTTTGGAGGTACACTACACACTCTTACAAACACACTCTCCACTCGTGTATCGCTCGGGGTGGCAAATACTCTCACAAGCCTTTTTCCAAAAAGGAAAATTTCTAGTCCAAAACTCAGGTTGATATGGATTCAACCTCAAGGTTCAAGAAAACGTACCTTGGAAAACTTCACAAGCCCTTAAGATCAAGGGTGTATCGCGAGGTAGGTAATAAAATTGAGAGCAAGAAGCAAAGAAAAAGGACAATACAAGCAAAGAAACTAAGCAATATTTGAAAGAAAAGAGAGAGTACAGAAAGAAGTATGGCAGAAAGCTATGCAAGACCAATATCAGAAGGTAGACACAATTAGAATGTGACAGGGTTCAAGTGTAACACAACCAAATAGGAATCAAGAACTCCTTCCAACCTTATACTTTTCCCCTTCCTTTTCCCTCCAAGATTCTTTCCCCAACCTTATTCTTTCTCTTTTGTTTTGTTTTTTTTTTTTTAACTTTCTTGATTTTTTTTTGATTTTTTTATATAATTATCCTCCAAATAAGTAATGAAAATATCGCTAAAAAAATTTCGGACCAAGAGGATCACACAAGCCCTTCAAAACAGAAATCAAGAATTTCAAGAATCGCCCAGAAAAACAGAAACGCTACCCTGACTTTGAAGATGAATATCTCATAGACCAGAATGAATTAGCAAGTGTATAATATATCAAAAGAACGCCCAGGAAGAGATCTACAACATATCAAACTTTCACATAAAACTAATCGGCATATCTCTAGATATAGGTCAATTTCTGAAACTGGTCACAGAATGCGGAAATCTGGACAGGGTGTGCTTTCAACGTGATTGTGCGTAAATGTGCTTTGGATATAAGTAAGAGCGAGATATATTTGTTTTCTTGACAGAATTTTTGGTAATATGGTGGTTGAGAGGTGTGGGATTTCGTTGATATTGGGTGGGAAAAATTTGAAAACTATTTTGGGATAGTTTTTCAAGAAACTCAAGAACAAATATCAAGATTCAAGAACACAATCAAGAATGCAAGAATTTTTTTTTTTTGGGGTTTTGTGATGTATATAAGACAAGAAAAGTATGATAGGAATGATGTGTTTTTTTCTTTTTCTTTTTTGATAAAACCTAGGAAACCTAGGGAACCAAATTTGTAATGATTTTGAGATAAACCTATGCTCTGTATACCAAATTGATATGAACCTAGTCCAAGGTTCAAATAAAGATGGAGTATTGTCCTAAGATAGCTCCCAAAGTAAGGATAGAGATGGATCGAAATACCTTAGACCTCACAAGAAACCCTTAGTCTCGAATCCTCAAAGACTTAGAAGAATCCCATTGTAGCTTCAAGTACCTCGATGATGCAATCTTCAATCAACTAGAGTCGGATCTAGTTTCCTTCGATTCAAGAACGAGTCCACGAACCTAAATCTAAGGTTGAAGAAAGGAAGATTGATTCGGGTCCACGAATCAATTTGCTAGTTGAGACCACGACTAGCCACTAATTGAGTCCACAATTAGCTATAAGGTTTCTTACACAAGTGTAAAGAAAAACTTAAGAATTTTATTGAATGAAAGCCTCCTTAGACTGATATGATTGTGCCCTATTTATAGGTATAGGGACATCATTATAATCCTAAATACAATTGGAAAAAGAGTCCTAAACCTAATCTAGAAAGCTAGTAAATATAGTCTTATTTAGAAAGGGATTTAAGGAATCCTTTCTAAATACAAACAAGTGTTTTCTCTTTCATGCCAAATAATTTAAAATAATGATGACCAAAAATAATAGGGCTGATTTGGGCCTAATTTAATTCCCAAAATCAGCACTTAAAGAATTATAAAATGTCGTGAGTTCTTCTTCATCTTTTGCAATTGGGCTTGACTTAGATTTTCACCATCTTTGAACATAACCAATGAAGAGTTACTTTAATTGTTTGGACTTGGGCCTTGTGATTTGCCCAATTGGTACTCTTAATGGATCTTCATTATGTTGTGCTGCATCATCCTCCCCTTCTTGAAAATGATTCGATCTCGAATCTTATAAGCATTGTCTTCGATCCGTAATATCACTTGAAATGGGCTACTATAATACTTTCCTCTATCAAATGGAATTCTTCTTGGACTTTCTTGTTTCCTCCGCCAATGATGCTTTAAAGATGTAGTGATGGACGTTGTGGTGAGCACACTATGGACCCTTATTGGATTCCATGTGTCCTGGTTCCTATTATTCTCCCGTTCTTGAAAAGGATTCGTCCTCGAATCCAAATCTTCAATGAAAGACAAATAAGCAAGCTTACTTTGTACTTTATCACGCTCATGTAACTTCTTATTGGGATGCTTGACACGAGTTGCTCCAATTAACTTTATCCTACAACCAACAAGTGAAACAACTAAGTCTAACAGCACACCACAAAATGTAACAACATGCGAAATATTAAATTTAGCTATTTTTCTAAAATTGACAAGCATAAAATCATTCCTCCTAGAGCTTAAGGTTAAACCAAATACAAAATCCATGGGAAGGCCAAGTAATGATTTAGATGTAGTGTGGTGGTAAGTAGCACAATTATGAACATAAAATTCTACATCTTTTTTCTTCTTTGGCCAATGAAAATATCCATGCAAAACATCATTAGTCTTTTGAATACAAAATTGTCCCTTATGTGAATCAACAATTAAACCAATGCCCAAAACAAAGCAAAAAGTGTCAATCCCATTGACTTTGAACCAAATCCCCTTGTGGAAGTAGTATTTGCCATAAAATCTTTTCCAATGTGCCTTGTAACTTCCCAGTGATTCCTTATCTCTATCAAATAAAGTTTTAGTAAAATAAAAATTAAGGAATCTCGAATGTATGGAAGCAAACAAATTTCTAACACATCTAGCAAGTAGGTCATCAATAGAAACATGGCAAACAAATCTAGAGAATTTTAATGCATGCTTTTGAAATAAAAGTGAGTAGAAAGTGACTCCCCTTCTTTTCTCTTGCTTACTATCCTTTTTAGTTACCAAGAGAGGCTCCACTTTGACACCTTGGTCTAGTCCTTTCAATTGTATCACTAATTGTGGTCCCTTTGTTTGGCTACAAACTGAGTTAGAGGATTGGATTGGCGACTGTAATTCCAAACATAGAGGTTCCACTTTGCTCTCTTTGATTTCTTCTTTCTCCGAGGCTGGTTTGAGAGCTTGCGCCAATCTCAATTGAATTTCTTCTACTTGTTTAGGAGACAAAGTGGGCAAGACATATCTAACTCCATTCATGTGAAACACATAAGTGTTCTTCGTTCCATCATAACTTATTTTTATGTCAAATTTCCATGGTCTACCTAACAAGATATGAGCAACTTGCATTCGGGTAATATCACACAAAATTTCATCAAAGTAATTGTTAATAGATAAAGGAATAAGGGTCTGCTTGGTTACTCCAACTCCTCTTGCATCAGATAACCATTGCAATGGATAAGGATTTGGGTAATCAAGCAAAGGTAACTGAAGAATTCTAACCATAGCTGCACTAGCCACACTTGTGCAACTTCCAGAATCTATTACCACAGTACAAGTATTCCCTCTTAATGACCCTTGAGCACAAAATATATTTTCTCTTTGAGACTCATCAATTGGTACTCTTAATGGATCTTCATTATGTTGTGCCGCATCATCTTCCCCTTCTTGAAAATGATTCGACCTCGAATCTTATAAGCATTGTCTTCGATCCATAATATCACTTGAAATGGGCCACTATAATACTTTCATCTATCAAATGGAATTCTTCTTGAACTTTCTTGTTTCCTCCACCAATGATGCTTTAAAGATGTAGTGATGGGCCTTGTGATGAGCACACTATGGACCCTTATTGGATTCCATGTGTCCTGGTTCCTATTACTTTAGTTCGAAATATTTGTGCTTGGTTGCTTAAAGACGCCAGAGAAGCAGAGCATGTCCGCCGGAGAAGAAGAAAACATATGTGAAATGACTAAAATACCCTCATTATTTTAGGGTTTTGAATTTTCCGGCGAATTTGGCCGGTAATTTTGCCGGAGTGACCAAAATTGATACAAATTGAAAAGTCATGGTATGCAATTAACACTTTTGAAAGTCGTGGATGGAAATTAATAGGACCCCTATAGTCAGTGGACCAAAATGGCAATTTGCTCGGAAAATGACCAAATTGCCACAACATTTTTTTAAAACGTTGTTAATCATGGATGTTAATCTTGACAAGATCAATGGCTCTCATCTCACCGCACAATCACACCTGAAAAAATCAACACATGAATTTTATATATATATATATATATATATATATATATATATATATATATATATATATANTATATATATATATATATATATATATATATATATATATATATATATATATATAGAGAGAGAGAGAGAGAGAGAGAGTCTAGATCAAGTGAGGTCTGGCTGCCCCATGCAACACTGTGGTCAATTATTGGCTATTAGATTAGATCAGCCAACAAATCATATTCCTCAAGACTTCTCCAAGATTGGTGCGCATGATCTCCAACCACGCGAACTGCAAGTGTAATTTCGTCATACGGCACCAGAATATGATAAATCATAATGTTGTGTGTTTTATGTATGCTATTGGTGCATTATTAACCTTACTTTGGTGTATTTGTGGATTCTTGTTTGTGCATTGATGATAGTTGAGTGTGGTGCATTTTACAATTATTGTCTCTTTGTGCATATCTAACCACTTGTAGTGCATATTAATGCACATAGTGGTGCATAATATGATTACTTATTGTGCTTTAAATACGGGTAGAAAACTAGACAAACTTATAATTTGTGATGCATTATTGTTCATACTCTGGTGCATTTGTGTGTGTATAGTTATGCATTCTTTTACACCAGGACAGCTAAATCTTAAAATGAGTTTGATAGTTGTGCATTTATGAACACTTATGGTGCATGTTTATATAGATAATGATGCATAATTTGACTACTTGTGCTTTAAATACTGAGTGAAAATGTGCACCCAGTATTTCAGACTCTATGGCATTTGAGTGTATATAGTTGTGCATTTATTGCAGTTATGTTGTGCTTTTAACCAATGTGAACTAAATGTTAAATTTAGTTTAATAGTTGTGCATTTCTGAACCCTTATGGTGCATTTGCATGCACTTGGTGGTGCATAATTTGATTATTGTGCATTTATGAGCACTTATAGTCATGATTGCAATAGGTGCTAAGCGCTAGTCGGGCGGTAGACTAGCGCCTAGCGCCTAGGCGGTCTAGGCGGTACTTAGGCGGCGACCTATAAAAACAAAAAAAAAATAATGCATATGTGTGGGTGTATGTCATATATTATATTATATAAATATTTCTTACATTTCTTATTTATATAAATAAATAAATTAAAATATATATAAATATAATAAAAAATTAACAAGACCGACTCGCCCGAGTTAACTCTGCTAACTTTGCCGAGTTGGGCGAGTTAACTTGACTGAATTCGGTCGCGAACTCGGCCTAGTCGGTCGATTTAGGCGCTAGGCGGCCGTCTAGGCGCCTGGCCACCTAGGTTGCCGCCTAGGGAGCAATTCGCCTCGGCCTAGGGGCGCCTAGCGCCTAGGCGATGCCTAGGTGGCCTATGCGGCCGATTTTTGCAACAGTGCTTATAGTTCATGTTTATTCAGATAATGGTGCATAAGTTGACTACCTATTGTGCTTTGAACACTCCTTGTTGCACGTAAAATGAAAATAAAATGACCAAAACACCCCACCGCCTAATTGAAAAGCTTAATTTCCAAATCAGTTAAATCTGTTGGATGAAAGGAATCGCACAGCGCACAATAGTCCACATGACTGCACGTGGACTACAATGACCGCATTTGTATATATATATATATATATATATATATATATATATATATATATATATATATATATATATATATGCTATATCAGGATCACATGAGAACCAAGCTTGTTGTGCAGAGGTCATCTTAGTAACAATGCTTGCACAACCGGTTGCACAACTAGGCATTATTACAGGTTGTACAATTGTAAGTTCAAATTAATTACAAAACTACAACCACATTTTTTGAAAAATACTCTACAGTGTGTTTTGATAGCCATTTTTCATGTGCACAATCATTCATTACAAGTTACACAATCAGGTAATAGCAATTGCACAATCTAGTATTATGGGTTGCACAAGGTAGTTTTCATGGGAAGAGTGGTTCTCATTTGATCCCGACTATACACACACACACACACACACACATAAGATGTATGATGACTCTTATTTTGTATCATATTTAATTTTACCCTATTCTTACCCCTTCTTTATGTTCATTTCATGGTGTTTATTTGGGTTTTAGAACTAAAAATCACATTTTGTGCTCAAAATGACCCAAAATGCACTTTGGAGTAAGAAAAATGGAAAAGAAAGAAAAAGTTGATCATTTTGGAACAAAAACGCATGGAAAAGGAGCACGGAAACAAAACCGGATGAAAACATGCAACAGAGCAGATCTAGGAAGAACGTGGCGTGAAGACAAATTAAAGTCACAGATGGCGATGCCATAGCCATACGCTGCCCGTGCATAATGCACATGCACAGCTTGTCCTCCGCACAAACACATCATGTCTGTGCCATGCCGGTGCAACCGCACGGGCAGTGGCACGCCCGTGTGATGCACATGCGCCGAAATACTAGAGAAATACTGATAAGTTCTTATTTGTTTATATTTTTCTCTCATTCACTAAGTCATTTTGCTTTTAGATCATTCCAAATTTCATGAGAATTAGTGCTTATTTGTGTTATTTTGCAAAGAGTATGAGTTGGAAAGCATTGGGAGCAAAGACGAGGATTTTCATGCATTTTGGATGCATTTGGGGTCAATGGGAGTCAAGGAGAAGCTATGGAGATGGGTGCAATACTTTCAAGGGAGCCTAAGAGTTTTATTTTCAATGGTATTGGTCATTTGGGCAAGCTAAAACAAAAGTGAAGCAAAAGGTCAAGGTGTTGAAATTCTTGCACTGAACATCGACGTCTTAGTGATTGGACGATATCTCGGCCTATAAATATCCAAATTGAGTGATTCTTGTGTCATTGGAACGAAGACTCAAAGGGCTATAACTCTCAACAATATCAAGATCCCCAATATGCTTCATATGGTAAATACTCCCAATATTCACATGACTACAATCCACCTCAATATCCTTACCCACCACAAGATTACTCTCCAAATCCATACCATCACCCATTCATTACACACCATACCCCCAAGACACTCAACCTCCATATGATTACATCCATTAACCAAGTGTTGGGAGGTATGAATTAGATGAGGAAACTTTGGTGTTGGCTAGGCGTTGGGGAGTCACTATTGTACCCGATGATTACATTGAGGATAATGGATATCCCATGAGACCAAGTGAGGAAGAATATGACAATAATCAATGTGAACATCAAGAGCCATTCTATCAAGAACCTCCACAAGCAAGCCAACCTATTGATGAGGAGATGAGGTCCATGATGAATAACATAATTATTCAAATGAACATGTTACAAGTTCAATTGGATGATCTTAAAGCTCAAGAAAAAGGCTTGACAACTCAAGAATCTATTCAAAGTTCATTTCCTTATGAAGATGTTATACAAGAGTTGTTTAAGCCAAGTGAAGGTGGTGATGAAGGGGAGAATGAGGACGAAGATGATGATGATGATGAGAAAGTGGATGAGGAAATTAAAATGGAAACTTTGAATTGGGAAGAAAGCGTAGAGTTGCAAGGGAATGGTGACAAGGTGCAACTTGAAGATGGTCCAAGTGAAGACGTGCTCAAGAATGCTGAAATTGATGAAATTTGTGGTACAAATGAGGAATGCCCTTCAATGGATGACATTTCCTTGGGTGAGAACTTTAGAATAATTTGGGAACCGAGAGGTGTCAATAGCCTTAAGAGTTTTGGCCCACATTGGCCTATGTTTGAATCAATGGATTCCCACTTCTTATTGGTGTATGAGAAAGACTCAAGACTCTCCTTACTTGCCAATGAAAAGGAAAGTCAAGAAAAGAAAAGAAGTGGAGGCCAAGGAAATGATCAAGCTTTTGAGTATTATCAAGACCTGAGGTTTAGAAAGAAGACATCATTTGATTTATGGGTAAAAAATGGATTTGAGGAAGGGATATTCTTGAAGATTGATTTGTATGAGCATAGTGTCTTAAACTTTAGAGTGGTGGACTTGTGCATAAAGGAATTTGTTGATGGCCACCATTTGAAGCACTATCTAGAAGACAAGTTTGCTGGGAAGGAGGGAATGTTCTTTCCCCGTTCTCTTGAATGATGAACAAAATTGAGGTTTAGTCGAGCTAGCGACGTTAAACTTAGCGCTTCATGGGAGGCACCCCATGTTATCTTTCATTTTATTGCATTTTATTTTTTTTCTTTATTTTTCTTTATACTTTTATTTTTGATATATCATGCTTTCACTTGTGCTTTCATGTGAGTATTCTCTTGACTCTAGGAATGACACTAAGGAGTTTGCTCAATTCCAAGAAGGCTTCATGATGATTCTTTGGAAAAAGAATATTCATTAGGGGAGTCTCATCTACCTTCTCTACTCTCTTTAATTGTAAATAGTGTTTTACTTGGTGTAGATAGTAGATATTGTGTTCATTATGCTTATTGTGCTACCCTTTTCCCCCTTATGCTTTATTTTCTTTCACATCGATGACAATGTAATTTCTAAGTGTGGTGGAACACAAAAGTTGGGTAATTTTTGAAAATTTTTGAAACCTTGCTTGGATGACTCATTGTGCATAATATTTGGTAAATTACATTTCCTTGATTGAAATTGTGATCGCTCCCTCTTTGTTGGTTGGTGGTTTATTTTAGTGGAACTTGTTGCAACTCAACTTGTGATTGATGAGCCAAGTGGTTACATGATTGATCTATTCCCTTGCCAATAGTCTTGTTAACCACTTAATAATTGAATCAATTCTTAATCTAGTGCGTTGTGCATTGCTAGTGAAGGCTTGTGTGAGATTCCAGTAATGGTTGTTTTGCTAGAACTTGCCTCATTACCCTCCAAGTGAAGTCTAAGATTTACATGTTTTGAAATGATTTAGGCCATTTTTGTTAGCCCTAGCCTTTTAGCCTACCATTTTAACATATGTTTACCTCTAGTTATCCCCGTTAAGCCTTTTGTTTGTTTAATAAGCACTTGTCCCCTCATTGTGATTGTTTTTATTTGTGTTAACCCTCATCATTTAACCTTTAACCCTTAGCCAAAAATATTTTCCTCCACCCTTGAGAGAATATAACACTTGTTCTTTTGCTTAGAAGAGATCTTATTTGGAGCTTGTTTCGTTAGCAATTCTCTTGATAATTTTGTCTAAGTGTGGGGGGGGGGGGTATTGAGAATAAGTTGTTTGTTGATTTGAAAGGACAAGAAAATGAAAAAGATGATGTTGAGAAAATTGAGAAAAAGTATTGGAAAAAATGATAATGAAATTCAGACTCGTTGAGTCTAAGTTCTAAAATTTGTAAGCAACTTCCAATTAATGAAACTAATTACTAGTTTCATTGAAGGTTATCTAAAGAGATCTAGAACTAGTGCAGCGTATAGTTCTATTGAAAGGCAAAGTAAGAATAACGAAAACATTAAAATAACAAGGACATACACAGGCAATTGATAACCCAGTTCAGAACCTCAGTTCCTACGTTTGGGGGGCATCACTCTGGTTGCCCAACTCTTCACTGATCAACAATATTAAATGTACCACCAATTACAGTTGTATCTCACACGGCAACTCAAGAAATTCATCATCGTTCCTTCTAGAGTTTAGCCCTGAAGAGTTGACAAGAACGCGATCTCCCGATCTTCTTGAATTGAGGCTCCCCTTCAATAGTAGCACCGACGGCTTTCCAGAGTGAATACTTGCCCAGGAATTCTCATAGAGAAAGTGTATCTTGTGTCGAAGGTAAGCTTTGTCAAGATCTCTCTTAAGCCCTTACAAAGATTGCTTTGCTGATTGTTCTTTGTAAATTTTCTCCAAACATTCATGAATAAGGGTTGGCTCTTATTTATCCTTTTTAGTATCTTGAAATGATTGTAGCTCCAATAACTAACTCTGAACATCTTCTCCATTCTGGTGCAGATACTTGTTCAATAAGTTGTATCTGTTGTTTCCAATATCTTCCAGTCTTCTGAACTACTCCCTGTACTATACAGATGTCTTATTCTAAGAGTACATATAGACCAACTATGTTTGAACTATCTACTAAACTAATGGCATATTGACATGAAACTTAGTACAATTTAGGGAGTTCATAAAAATACTTGTTTTAACACTTTTATTAACAATCTCCCCCTTTGTATCAAGTTTCTTGGCAATTTACAGCACAACCTTCTAATGTATCAGAGATAGTTCAAAAACACATTCAAAACAAGATAGAGTGTCCATGCGTAATCAATGTTATCAAGTTCGAGTTCAGAACATAAAGATGATCATTTCATCGAAAAAAAATAAACTTGACAAACTAAGACCTTATTACAAAAAGTGAATTGCTTAACACATGCTGAATAAAGATGATATCTTCCAGCACTTGGGGGTCTTCAAAAAAAAACTTCCTTCCGAGCTTCAACTAACACATAGAATCCGGTCAAAGTAACACATCAAATCAAGTAACCAATGATTAGAAGGTTTGTCCTACTCCCCCTATTGCTAGGAACTTGTGAATCTGTAGCCACAAGACTCTTATCAGGACCAAGTAGGAAAGCAAACCCAGATTTTGAAACAGAATCACTCAGATTCTAAAGACACATCCTCTTGGCTGGTCAAGGCAATCTCAGTATCAGGTGGGTTGCCAGCAGGTGCTACAGAAGGTTCAGTAGATTGTTCAGCAGATGCAGCAGTCATCTCTTGGTCTCTTAGTCTCAATTGTTCACGCAGTTGCATTTCAACTGCTCTCTTTTCAAAAAGAATTTGGATGATAGTGTTGAGATCCTTGATGATTCTGTCTAAGTGCTGCGCTGTGAGTCTACTTGTATATGGAGCATCAACATTTAGAGTTGGGGCTGAACTGCTTCCATGTTCTGGAAAAATATCAAGCACATGTGATCCCTGCTTGAGTCTAGCATCAATCAGTCTGACTTTGAGAACATCCATAGGTTCATTTGCTTCTGGCCTGAATCCTTGTGTATGCGGACCCCATAGATTGTACATGGAAAGGGTAGTTTCACTTTGCTTTCTTTGGTAGCTGGTTTCCTGAAAGTGGCCACATGTTTAAAGATTAAGTCACCAAGATCAACAGGAATACCTTTTCCAATTCTGTAAATCAGATTGGCCATTTGCAGATTCAGTCCTCCTTTGTGTTCACCTGACATCCAGTTAGTCATAGCAATCTTGTGCAGTAGTGCATACTTTGTTGTCAGTGATTTTGCTGGAAGCATGTTTGTCTCAATCGGCCAATAACTGTATGTTCCACCCGTGATGACCTTTGCGATTGTGTTTGCACCCAGAATAGGATCCTCAATGTCACTTGCATCACTGCCCAGATACATGTTTATGATGGAGGGGGTAAAATTGTAGGCTTTTCCTCAGAGCCACACACGCCCATATTGGGTTGATCCTGCTTCTTTAAGGGTCATCATAAGATTGGCATAGAATTCCTTGATGGCAATAGGTGGGTAACTTTTCAGGCTTGTGACCGATCTCATCAGGTTTATCTTCTCAAACACTGGTATAAGTTGGCACTGAGATTTGAATTTTTCAACATCCAGGAATCTTTCACTCAGAATCTTTCTTTTATTTGTGGAATCCCATCTTGCTACAAACTCTTCTGAGAGAAATTGAGGTTTGATAGTTTCAAGTGGCACAACAACAGACACATCTGGCTGGCTTTCAGCGACTGGTGCTTGTTCTGAGGTGGTCGGGACACTCTTCCTTCTTTTCTTCTGACTAGTGGTTTCTTGTGAGACATTTGGCTCAACAGTTGTTTGCTTCCTCTTGGATGTTCTGACAGGAGATGGGGTTTCCTTTGTGCAGCAATTGATGATGATCTGGTTTATTGCCTTGGAGCAGGAGCTGTGAAGACCTGGATCTTCTGAACTGGATTAGTATCAACTTGTTCTTCTGGCATTTTCTTCTTCCCTTTGGCTTTCTCCTTGATTTTTCCTTACTTGGGACAGAGGCAGGTTGTCTTCTTCATCTGCTTTATATGAAACCTGTGTTTCTTGGACATTTCCTGCTTCATATTCAACTTCAAAGTCCAGTGGGTCTAGTTCTAGTTTTGGATTAGGATTAGCTGGTGTAATCTCAGGGTTTTGTTCATGAGGAGGTTCAGACACAGTTTCAGTAGTGTGTGACTCTTCAAACAGGATGGGTTGAGATTTTTCTATGTTCTTTTGGTTAGGTTCTGCAATTTCTAGTGATTGTGTTGGAAGTAATGACAGAACAAGACTTTGTGAAGGTTCTTCAGTTTGAGGAATGGTGATAGGGACAAACAGTCGATTTGCAAGGGATGTAGACTTTCTATGCTCATTCAAGATATTAAACAAATCAAGTTTAGAGAACATTGAAGCAAGTGGTTCTAGCTGGTGTAGACCATACATGACAGCAGATATGGGGTTAGTATCAGCAGACAAAAAAGAGCTCATATCATGAACAGAGGGATTTTCAGGTAAATCATCAACAGGTTCTTGTTTCACAGATATTAAAGGCAAGGGTTTTTCAACAACAGGATTTTCCGATTTATTTTCATCCTCAGTATCCGAGAGAACAATTATTTCCTGAAACATTTATTGATATAAGCACAAAGCACAATATTGTTCATAAACCCACATATATTATACATAAGGCAAATAGTGGACAAGGGTTTTCAGAATAAACCTCAGGAGCCTTTGCTTTGGACGATTCGCTAGTTTCGGCTGCAAGTGGCTTGAGGAATCCTTTCAGGTAATCGAGCTATTCTGCTCTGGAGTACCAGGACCAAATGGGTTTTCCACCGGGAGGCTTTATCTTGTTGTTGATGATCATTACCATCTCCCATGAGGCTTGATGTTGAACTTCCGTTGGATACCTGTTAGTGAGTCTTGCGAAATCAAAGTATTTCGTTTCATCTTGATCCATTGTTACTCGTAAACTTGAAGTTTCGAGCGTTTGTAAGGATATTATGAAATAGGTAAAGCAAATGTGAATATCTGAGATGTAGAGAGAGAAAGAGATTTGGGAGATCTTTTATTTCCTTTTTTTGCAACTGATTTTTCAAGAACACAAAGGTTGTATGGTAGCTAGTTTCTTCGGGTTACGTGGTGAAGTGTGATAGTCGTGAAAGACGTGCTGATTAACGGTTGTCCTTTCTGTAATTAATGTTGTGGCAACTGCTCAGATTAGTACGTTGTCCCTTTATTTTGTATTTATCTATTGTTTATGTGTGCTTGTTCTACCTTGTTGTCATTTGTTTAGCTTCTTGTTGATTTCCTTGTGCTAGTGCCTAGTTTTGTGATTGCATATTGCGTGCCATAACCCCCAATCCTCAGTGGAATGGCATTTCACACCCGTACACTCACCATCACTCATTTTTGCTGCACATCAAATACTATAAATAGATGTTTTTCTCCTTTTGCATAAAAAGAGCGGCCAACCAACCACATTCTTTAACAATAGCGAAATTATCTTCAACCTTTTCACCAAGATGACGGTTCGCTTCATTGTGGTTGATCACCTTCTTCTCATAATCTTTTTGATGGCTAAGTTTCTGCTTGCCTTTCCCTTGATTATGGTGGAAGTAGTTGTTTACACTACAATAATCCTCAAACCATGTAGTGATCACATAGCCACTGGATCTTTCGTGGCTGTTAGCCGATCTACTTGATTTCAATAGGCATTAATTGCATGCCACCAATCACTAGTCTACAGGTTCGTGAACCAAAGTTCTCCGGAGCAGTAGAACACCATCGTGTGATTTTACGACTTCCACGGAAACATTATTTCTAATGTTGCTGTAACACCCCAATTTTCAACAACACCCCAATTTTCAACTCTTACATTAATTACAAATCAATAATAATACATTGCGGAAGCTTACATCTTATAGGCAGAAAACTGGGTGCTACCGCCACACCTAGAGTGAATTCTATCACCTCTTTGACAAACTCCACTCTAAGTGCACAGGCTAAACTTACAACATTAACAACAATCCCTGTCTACATCAAAGAGTAGACCCCAACCTCAACTTCCATCCTATTCAGAGCTCATCGGGCTACAGGAACCCACCCTATATAACATCTGTTATCAGAAAACACATTGAAGTGTAGTTAGCACGACGGCTAAGTAAGGATATCCATGGGTTATTCAAAACTAAATAAAGGTTTTGTAAAAATTGTTACATAGGAAACCCTATACCTTACTCATCGGCAAAGATTCTATCTGCAACAGTTATAAATAGCAACTTGCATACATTATGAGTAAAATTCAATAACGTCTCATATCATTTTCCCTCTTGACAAGGTCATTTGGTAATCATTTACATACCCAATAATATATTGTTAAACAATTAAGCATACTAGTAAGTAGTAGAAAACATAAATCACACATCTTGCTTGTAATCACCTTAGTAGAAAAACCTTTCCCTCATAATGAAATTTTCATCACTTTTCACTCTTCAACTTTCCCTCATAATGAAATTTTCATCACTTTTCACTCTTCAAAGAGTGAGATCACCCACAACCTTTGGGTACTTAATTACTTGTCACATCTTTCTTTCCTGTAGCTACGGCGTAACTACATTCACATTTCAAAATTCCTCTTAGTCCTAGATAGAAAGTGAGTGTGAGGCCTCAGAGTATCCTTTCTCCACTTTTGACTGACCACTTGGATCGTTCAACTCGGGTTCAGTGGTCATCGCCCGGTCTAATACTGATCCCCTGGACTTATAGGAGCGTTAGAATGATTCCTAGCTAGTCTCACTAGGTTCATAAGAACGACTCCTACCCGAAAATAGAGTTACTATACTTAAGTGTGCACACCCCCGCAGGAGACCCTTTTCCTTCCGGGTGATATAGTACTCGGCGAATAGACTTCGCCCACAGTATGAACTGGTCATACAATAACATAACCACCATACGGGAAGGCACTTTAAGCTCTCTATCCCGTAGGCTACAAGACAAGGTCCTTCACCACTTTTACTAGAACTAAGGTTTGAAAACATTTTTCCACCTTTTCCCTTTTCTTGCTTTGAAAATATTTTGGACATACTTGAGTCAATTCCAATACTCGGAAATTAATTCTCCTTTTAACCCAATTCAAAAATTCTCCTTTTCTTTTTCAAAACATTTGGATGATCCACTAACATCCCTTCACAAAAGTAATTCAAGTGTAACTACTCTACACTTTCAACTCCACATTTATCACATAAGTCTCACATTTGACACATACATCTAAATGCATATAACATATACATTTCCCAACCTTAACATAGGCATAATACACAAAATACATTTACTCTTTACATGTACATAATACCACCTCCTTATAAGAAAATTTCAGCTTGGCGCAGTCCGAAAGATTGAGCCGGTAAAAATAATTCCCGAACTCTTTTTCACTTGAAATTTTTATGGTAGAACCCCAACTCATAGTACTTGATGTCCATAAAAAGTTTTGATTATTTTGATCCGCGAATAAACACAGAAAATTCCATTTTTGCCCTTGGCAGTGTGCTGTCCAGAATTTTTCTCTCTGGACCAGTTTTGGAAAAAAATTCGAAAACCATACTTATACTACTCCGATCATTATGAAATTTTATATGCAGGTTCTACACTTATTGAACTACATATCTGAAGAAAATAGGATCAAAATACCTTACCAAATTTTCCCAATAAATCTCGGAAGTTACTGCCAGAAATCTATCTGGATTTTCAATATTTTCACAAGTATAAGCCTATATGGACATAAATACAACATATACATGCATATATTAGCTATGAACATGTACACAAAAACTACCAAAAATTCAAAGAGTAATTTCTTGAACCATCTAAGAGTTCCTCAAGTTAAACACATAATTTTCACATAACACATAGATTTCATGTACACCAATCAACCACAATTCACAACCTAGCTATCAATTATCTAGTTTCAAATAACCTCAACCAAATAAAGGGATTCCTTACCTCCTTGAGAGTATATTAACACCGTAGGATGAATTTTGGATCTTTTCCCCCAATTTACTCAAAATCCTAAGATCAAAATCAACACCATAACAACAAATATTAAGAACTTAAGCTTAGATTCATGCTCTAGGAGGAAAAACAAAGCTTTCCACCGAATAAAATCGAAGTTTTACCGAATAGTTTGACACTTGTGAAGAAACTTGGCTATGGAAGCAAGCTTTAATGGAGGAAAAATGGTGAACAAGATGAAGATGATCACACTTTCTCTCTCTCTCTTTGATTTCGGCAATTTGAAGGGAAATGGAAAAAAAATTAAAGACAAAGCTTATATATTATATGAGGGAGCTTGTAGGATAAGCCACATTATTTGGATCNACCTTTCCCTCATAATGAAATTTTCATCACTTTTCACTCTTCAAAGAGTGAGATCACCCACAACCTTTGGGTACTTAATTACTTGTCACATCTTTCTTTCCTGTAGCTACGGCGTAACTACATTCACATTTCAAAATTCCTCTTAGTCCTAGATAGAAAGTGAGTGTGAGGCCTCAGAGTATCCTTTCTCCACTTTTGACTGACCACTTGGATCGTTCAACTCGGGTTCAGTGGTCATCGCCCGGTCTAATACTGATCCCCTGGACTTATAGGAGCGTTAGAATGATTCCTAGCTAGTCTCACTAGGTTCATAAGAACGACTCCTACCCGAAAATAGAGTTACTATACTTAAGTGTGCACACCCCCGCAGGAGACCCTTTTCCTTCCGGGTGATATAGTACTCGGCGAATAGACTTCGCCCACAGTATGAACTGGTCATACAATAACATAACCACCATACGGGAAGGCACTTTAAGCTCTCTATCCCGTAGGCTACAAGACAAGGTCCTTCACCACTTTTACTAGAACTAAGGTTTGAAAACATTTTTCCACCTTTTCCCTTTTCTTGCTTTGAAAATATTTTGGACATACTTGAGTCAATTCCAATACTCGGAAATTAATTCTCCTTTTAACCCAATTCAAAAATTCTCCTTTTCTTTTTCAAAACATTTGGATGATCCACTAACATCCCTTCACAAAAGTAATTCAAGTGTAACTACTCTACACTTTCAACTCCACATTTATCACATAAGTCTCACATTTGACACATACATCTAAATGCATATAACATATACATTTCCCAACCTTAACATAGGCATAATACACAAAATACATTTACTCTTTACATGTACATAATACCACCTCCTTATAAGAAAATTTCAGCTTGGCGCAGTCCGAAAGATTGAGCCGGTAAAAATAATTCCCGAACTCTTTTTCACTTGAAATTTTTATGGTAGAACCCCAACTCATAGTACTTGATGTCCATAAAAAGTTTTGATTATTTTGATCCGCGAATAAACACAGAAAATTCCATTTTTGCCCTTGGCAGTGTGCTGTCCAGAATTTTTCTCTCTGGACCAGTTTTGGAAAAAAATTCGAAAACCATACTTATACTACTCCGATCATTATGAAATTTTATATGCAGGTTCTACACTTATTGAACTACATATCTGAAGAAAATAGGATCAAAATACCTTACCAAATTTTCCCAATAAATCTCGGAAGTTACTGCCAGAAATCTATCTGGATTTTCAATATTTTCACAAGTATAAGCCTATATGGACATAAATACAACATATACATGCATATATTAGCTATGAACATGTACACAAAAACTACCAAAAATTCAAAGAGTAATTTCTTGAACCATCTAAGAGTTCCTCAAGTTAAACACATAATTTTCACATAACACATAGATTTCATGTACACCAATCAACCACAATTCACAACCTAGCTATCAATTATCTAGTTTCAAATAACCTCAACCAAATAAAGGGATTCCTTACCTCCTTGAGAGTATATTAACACCGTAGGATGAATTTTGGATCTTTTCCCCCAATTTACTCAAAATCCTAAGATCAAAATCAACACCATAACAACAAATATTAAGAACTTAAGCTTAGATTCATGCTCTAGGAGGAAAAACAAAGCTTTCCACCGAATAAAATCGAAGTTTTACCGAATAGTTTGACACTTGTGAAGAAACTTGGCTATGGAAGCAAGCTTTAATGGAGGAAAAATGGTGAACAAGATGAAGATGATCACACTTTCTCTCTCTCTCTTTGATTTCGGCAATTTGAAGGGAAATGGAAAAAAAATTAAAGACAAAGCTTATATATTATATGAGGGAGCTTGTAGGATAAGCCACATTATTTGGATCATCTTCAAGAATTAATTAAATAATAACATGTGGCTAGAAATGGTGACAAGTGTCAAAATCTTATGGTAACTCAAGAAAAATATCTTCAATCGGACTGTTCGGGGTTAAAACAGATGAATTCTTGGTAGAAAATAATTTAATTCCAATAATTTTTGGAACCAAAAATTTACTCCAGACTGAGACTCAAAATTGGGCTAGGTTCGGTACACCGCGAAATTTCGCGATGTACGATCAAAAATAAATTTTTGCTGCTATGGGCTAATTTAATTAAATAGGAAATTCCAGAATAATAGTATGGTGTCTAAAAATCCATTTCCTAGGACAAACGGGTCCGAATACTAGCTCCTAAAATTTTTACGGTTCGTGACCGGGACGTACGATCGCAGCTTAATAACAACTATACTCACTTATAAAAATTCTTTTGAAATATCTAAAGATCATAACTTATGAATGTCAACGCCTTAGGATAAAATAATAATGTTAGGAAAATACGGGGTATTACAGTTGCCAACATTTACCGGATTAACGGTATCTAAATGTGAACCACAAGGATCATTCACGATTCCACCACTCGTGGAATCCATCGACTTATTCATCAAAATTACTCAGTTTTAAGATTGTTGGAGATGAACAAGTCGATTTTCCACAAAATAATATATATATATATATATATATATATATATATATATATATATATATATATATATATATATAAACATACTAATATATATATAATTCGAACCACAATATATATATAATAAAAAATACATGCAACACAAATAATGGGATATATTTTACGTAAAAAGATCCCAATACTACTAGTACGAAACTAGTACAAGGATTTAATTTTATAGAAAAAATTAATCCCACCACAATTTAGTTGAAACCAATACAGTATATATATACAAAATATATAAAGGGATTTAAAGCTTAAAACATAATCCCACGTACCAAGAAATAGATAGGAAGAAACGAAGGATTCAAGTCGAGTATGCACTCTCTCCTTAAAATTGATTACTCACCTCCCGGGGGTGCTAGGAGCGTTGTGCTGTCGGTTTCCCAGGATGAAATGAATCAATGATACTACGTTTGAGCACTCAAACAGTAGTACCTTCGGCGAACTAGATCAAAGGCTTTGAACACAAGCTAGTTTAGAGAGAATGAGCAGAGTTTTGAGAAGATACAGGATAAAGCTAATAGAGAGAAAAACATAATATTCTTTTAGCTTCTACATGGTCAACGTTGGTTTCCTAGGGTTTAAACCACACTGCCCAAACACTAGGAATATATAGGGGATGCTTTGAATGTTTAACATTCATGGCTCTAATTAATCCAATTAATATTTGGATTATAACATTTGAAATTGTCATACTTATTATCGAAATAATATCAACGGTTATGAAAATAATTTTCAATTAATTCGTACAGACTACAATGACCGTGTTAAAAAATATTTGAATGACTGAGAATTTCGTAGCATCCGAAGTTCAACCTTCTGGAAACTATGGAGAATTGCACAAAACTGCACCTCTCGCTGGTGAAAATTAAGCACCTTTCGCAGGTGCAAATTAAGCACCTTTCGTAGGTGCAAAACCATCACTACTACAAAAATATCTTTCAACGTCTGTTATTTTGGACATACGATGTCGGTTTTTTTCGACGTAGTTCCAGCAAACGTTATAAATAAATTATACGACGTCGTATATTATTTTTAATTTTTTAAATAAGTACATACGACGTCGGTTTTGTGAAAAAACCGACGTCGTATGTCTTTTTTATTTTTTAATTAAAATGAGATACGACGTCGAATTTTTAAAAACAACTGACGCCTTATCTCATTTTATTTTTTTAAAATAGAGATATGGCGTCGATTTTTACAAAATACGACATCGTATCTCGTTTTAATTTAAAAAAAAAAACTGTAAAAAGCAGCGAGTCGTATCGACAATAATTCTCCATAGCGAACTGCATTTCCTTGGGCATAACAGTGACCCTCTTAGCGTGAATAGCACAGAGATTTCCCTGATGATTTTTCAAGCCCTGCAATAGCGCCTATCTGGAACGGAACCCTCTATAGCGAACGGAAGCCCCGCAACAGCGCCTTAGCCTCAGCCGCCTCAGGTTCGTATCAGAAGCTCTGGAACGGAAGCATTTGGATCAGAAGCTCAGTCGACTTGAAGAATGGAACGGAAGCTTTCGGAAACGGTGGCGGAGCAGACTTCCTGGTGGCAACGGTGGGGATGGGCTGGGCAGCTGGTTCCGTCGGAAACGGTGGCGGAGCAAACTTTCACCTCTTGAGATTCTTACTGTGGCGGAGCAGACTTGGCATTTGGATCAGAAACGGAAGCTGCTTCCGTGGAGCGAACGGTTGGCGAGCTGGCGAAGCTTCCAGTTTGGATCGGAAAACATATGTTGGGCTGGGCAGTTTGGTGGAAGCAGCTAGCGAGAAGGGATATACGAATGGTAAATTACAAAATTAGGAACATATGTTGTGTTGAATTAGGAAACTGAGATCGAGTGGAGAGTGTTTCAACATTTGCGAATGATGAATTAAAATGGATTTGTTTAGCAATAAACTAGAGTGGAGAGTGTTTTATAAGGAATTTAGGGCTAGGCGGGATTTTGAAAATTTCAGAGGTGGTTTGAAATTCGGGGATTTTGACTCTAGTTTGGCCTATAGAATCGACGTCGTATGTTTTAAATATTTTTTTTAAAAAAAAAAAATTAAAAACATACGACGTTGGTTCTACATAGAACCGACGTCGTATGTCTTAATATTTAAAAAAAAATTACGACGTCGATTTTTGCTATAAATCGACGTCGTAAATAATATATATTATTTTTGCTTTATTTTATTGACATATAACGTCGATTTGTCAAAAATCACAAATCGATATTGATTGGGCGACATAGTATCTTTTTTTATAGTAGTGTATGCACATCTGACAGGTGCAAAACCAGCACCTCTCGCAGGTGCAATAACCAAGCACCTCTCGCAGGTGCAATAACCAAGCACCTACGGTGCTACTGCCCAAGGCAGTTAAAAGGGAACCATTAAGTGCTTAATTAAGCGCTTAATAGCACATTAAGGTGCAAATTTAATTAGCATTTTCTAGTGCTGATTCCAATTGCATTCTCCGAACTTGCTACACAATTAGTAATACAAATTTGACTTCTCCCAAATAGGTTCACTTTGAGAATCAATTTCTCATTCACCTATTACACATTTTGAACGTACAATATATTAATAGCTTCGTCCTATTATGAAGAACCCGAATCCATTTTGACCCGACTCAAATCGGTAGTGGACTCCACAAATATTTGTACCACAAAATATCCACTCAAAATTAGCCATTTTAGCTAAAATTTCAACATTCTTCACATTACTATTTTGCTCCTACGTTCCCCGATGTGTCTTTGGGTTCTTGCCTTGTGCCCTAATGCTTCGTTTTTTCCCAAGATTAACCTCCTTTCATGCTTGCTTGGACCATTACTCGATCATATCTTCCTTCAATAAAAAAATACATCAAATTATGCATTTTCACCTTCTTATACCTATCATTTGTGCAAAAAACAAGCATATGTGAAGCACAAATATAAGTTATTTCATGGCTTATCATACAACCTATTAAAGAAGCATATACGCGAGGCTCAAAAAGACAGAGAAATATATATGTTGGAATCTGTAAAATTATATCTTGAGGGCTATGATACAAAGGGGGGAAAATAGAAAAAGGCAGAGCTTGGAGGTGAGAAATAGAAAACTCTTTCAGTAAGTATAACAATATATCGTTTGCCAAGTATTTTTTTTTTTTATTTACTAATAATGAGTTTTGTCATTTGTGTGCAGAAAATTATTTGGCAAACAATATATTGTTGAGAATTCGGAAAGAGGTATATGTACCTAGATTCTAATGGGAGTTATGGAATAAGCATGAAATAAGCACTCGAGTGTCTGTTGGTTGATCTCGGAGCGTTGATATTCCCTGGATAAATAACAACGCATCAAGATGAGCCTTATAGAGTTTTTCCTCATCTTGGAGGATAGGTCAAATGTAAAGACAAAAACAGACTCCATTAGTCAACAATAAGGATAAATAGCAGAAATAGCAAAGAAGAATAGAAAATAACCGATGGTAGAATTGTTCACCATTAGGAGAATATTTATAGTGCGACTTCAATATTATTATTTGAAGATCCCGTAAAATAATCACGCGTGAATAATAGAAATAAGTATGATTTTGCAGATTATGAGGACGGTTATGGAGCGATTTATTTGTCAAATAATTGTCTGCACAAATAATTAGCATGCATGAATATTTGTAATCGCATGTTTCATGTATAATTGTATTAAGGTTAGGAAAGTATTTATACTGTAATTTTAATCAATATTATTATTTGAAGATTCTGTAAAATAATAAGTAGAATTGTATTACGGATAAGAAAGTATATGCACTGTAATTTAATCTTATGTAACAATCCTCACAGCAACCTCACATCAAAACGGCATAGTTATAGCTTGGGTGGTAGTTTGGGCGGGAAGTTACAAAAGTAGGATTTTGTTTTTTTTTTATTTTCTTTCCAAAAGGTTGAATCTGCAACCCGACAAACGTTGAACACAAAGGCTCCCTGTGACCAACTGAGTTGCCTAAGCGGGCGAATTTTGTTTTTATTAGTAGTATAGATAGATGTGTTGTACTTATACACTTTTACCCTTCTATGTTATATCTCATGACTTGTTTTTCTAAAATTGACCAATTTACATATAACTAAATTTTTAGACAAATATTTTGATACACCTTACTTTGAGGCTACTATGTCACAGAAGGAAATAATTGAGGCAATTATATGAACATCGATTTATTTATTTATTTATTTTTTCAATTAACTGATATAATCAAAATACCATTCTTTCTAATTTTTAGTACAATTTTTTTTAATATTGATTTTTATTCAACTTAAATATTTTTATTTATTTTATAGTGTATAATTCAATTATTTCATTATAAAAATAATAAAAAATTTAAGCAAATGAGTTTGTTACCAAACTCCAAAAGTAATAAAAAAAAAAAGAAAGAAAAAAAAGAAACAAGTTTGATTTCAAAATAAAGAAAACAAAGGCAAAAAACAACAAAAGGGAAAATGGTAAAATGAATCAACTATAGATGAAAAAACAATTAAACTTTTGATGCAAAAGTCAAATTAGATATCTCTAACTCATTATTTTGATGCCAATGAATCAATAGCTGGTTATTCGTAGGTGACCAAAAATTTTATAAATTTTGAATTTTAATTTAAATAAATTAATATTAAAAAGCCAAGCACCTTGTGCTCATATGACATGTAGTGACTCTCTCATATGGAGATCGAGCCTCAATGAAGGCGATATTAACTTTTTGTGCTTCAATAAATAAGGATATACTATAATGTAATAGGTCAGTTGTATTAAAAAATAAAAATAAAAATTTGAATTAGACGGAGAAGCCAATAAACTATTATTTTTAAAAATTTTATTTGTTTAAAAAGTTTGCCATGTAAGCTATTTTACCCTTCTATCTTGACTTTATTGGTCAATTAATTTAAATGTATCAATTTAACAAGTTAATCAATTGACATATTTAATTAAAACTTTTTATAATTTAAGAATTTAATTACTTTTTCGCTTATAGTCCGCTGGCTTATTTGAGTTTTTTAAAAGATAACGTGTTGGGCTTTGGAGGGGTGCTAAGAGATGATATGGGTGTTTTTCTTGCCGCAAAGAGTATGCATGTTACGTTCAAGGATTGTATGGGGTGAAGGAGGCAGAGGCACTGAGCATTAGAGAAGCTTTAAGTTGGCTAAAAAATACAGGCATGGGTAATGTGGATGTGGACTCGCTCTTGGTGGTTAATGCTATTTCCGATTCTTCTTTTCTTTCTACTTTTAGATTATTAATTGATGATATTAATGAACTAGCATCTATGATTGATGATGTTGAGTTTCGTTTTGTTAAGCGATCTGCGAATCGTGCCGCTCACACTACTGCTAGGGAGGCCGTTTCTGTGACAGGTTGTGGAGAGTGACTTGATACACCTCCTAGTTTCCTTGTAAATTGTTTGGCGGATGATTTAATGAATTAATTTCTTGATTTAAAAAAAAATAAAAAATAAAAAAAAAATAAAAATAAAAATTTCAATTACCAGGCAGCCAATCAGCGTAGTTTTACTTTCCTACCCCTACGCAGTGGCAGGCAGAGAGAGCTAATCACAATGGGTGTAGGCGCGTAATAACAAGCGATATCCAATGGCATATCCGTCATTAAATCTCTATAAATACCCCAACGCTAATCTCTGCACTTTTTCTTTTATCTGGTAGCCTATTGCCCTTCTCTCCGCTCGATCCTTCTCTCTCTCTCTCTCATCGCTCTGCTACTGCGCAAAATCGAAACCCTCCTCTCCATTCATCTCTTTTAAATCGGGAGAAATTTAGGCGGGAAAGATGTCGGGAAAAGGAGCTAAGGGTTTGATTATGGGGAAAACCTCAGCTGCTGCGGCCAACAAAGACAAAGACAAGGACAAGAAGAAACCCACCTCGCGCTCCTCTCGTGCTGGTCTCCAGGTTCATCTTCTTCCTCCAACTTCTCTCTCTTTACGTGTCTGTGAATGTCTGTCTATATATGTATCTGCTTAAACCGACGCCTTTATTCGCTTTGTCCGAGACTAGTGTTTGGTATACTCTTAAATTCATAACTTTACAGCGTAAGTTTGTGTCTGTTTTTTTTTTTTTTTTTTTTTTA